>NC_142619.1:31573055-31723333 GCF_059453375.1 Lepisosteus platostomus
ATATTGGATTTTTTGTAATATTGTGGAGGAAATTAAGAAATTAAGGAAGACCCAAAGGTACATGACTTATGAGTTACAGTATGTCCATCTGAAGAAGAACTCGCAAGCAAGCAGACAAAGAGTGTAATAGTGCTTGTAGTGTGTTGTAAACCTGCTACTGTATATGAGTTTGATTATTACAAGAGCTTTGCAATGCTGGTGCTAGTTCTTCTGAGGATTTCCTCAGATGTTGAAACCATATAGCATTTAACTATAGGGCCCAAATCAAGTAAGAACAGTGTGTCACTTACTGAGGATGTTTAGAAGGAGCATATAGTATAGAATGAAAGTGTTACAGTAAGATTAGCCCCCTTATTTGTTAGGAGCTTTCAAATCCCCTGCTTCAGGCTGTTTAGCATTGTGACGCTTGATGATAGAGCCTCGTGGCTCTGCACTCTTAGAGGCTGCTGCAGACATGCTGCTTCTAGCCTGGAATCTGTATGCAGAAAGAGCCACAGAGCAATGCTATATGAAGGCTCCTAGTTATGTCAGAAATAAAAAAGGACCCAGCAGGTGATGGTACCTGCATGAAGCAAGAACAATTAGTATTAGACGTATTTTTTCAATGTCAAGCCTGAGTCAGAATCTGCTTTTTTGGCCACACTAAGGTGTTTGGTCTATTTGCCAGATACCATTTGGTGGAAATGAATTAAAAGCAAAGATGATCTAAAAACTGTGATGTTAGTGTGATGTGTTTGATATTTCAAAGGTTATTTGGACTGTTTTGTAAGTTATTATTTGTTAAAGTTGTCCATGGCAGTAACCTTTGCCAATGGAGCATTTTATTCTAGTAAGGATCAACATTTATTTGCACTGTACCTAATCATAGGTATCCTACATCAGATTTTTCATTTTTCAGTTGATACTCGCCTAGGCCTGACTGTGGTGCTTACAGTAAATACATGAAATATAATTGCCTTTCTTGTCAAAATGCCTTGAGAAGCAGTGTACTGTCCCAGAGGACTTGGCTGTGACTGGACTAAGATTTTTTTTCCCTTTCGCTCGCTGAACCAAACCCACTGACACAGATGGCACAATACTCCATTCTTCTGTCTGTTTGAATTTCCACCCGTCTCCCTCTGATCCTGCTGTCCTCTAGATAACTACACTCCCTTGGGAAAACATACAGTAGCATGCCAATGTATGTCCTGAAAGGAGACAAGTTTTTTAGTCCTTTTATTTTCTCTCTGCAAATAAATAAAGTAGGTTTTTTGCCTTCAAAATCCTCTTCAGCTTGTGTGGTCTGTTTCTTAAAACGACGTAATGTGGAGCTAAAGGGTAATAGCACTTGTCACCTCTACTCTGTGTGTGTTCATGTGAGGCAATATTTTAAAGTTCTTATTTAATTGTGTTAATGTGACAACTATACTTGTCTCCTCACTAGACTGGGCAATGTCAGAAGATAATAGACACACCATGCAGAGTTTTGGTGAAAAAAAGACCAAATATTGCACATGAATGATATCAATAAGAAAGTTTAGGATCTGTTCAGTTACTGAAATTAGCCGTGTTTTCAAAGGGCACTATTTGTACTTTTTTTCTCATTGACCCTCATTCTTGTACATATGTATGAAGTGTGAATATATTAAAATGTTATATCAAAACATTTGCTTTATAATTTTTGGCTTCCTCAGTGTTATGCCAAATCAAGTCACACTTCGGCCACAAAGAAATTGAAGGAGCTGGCTCCTCTCCACGAGGGGACACAGGCAAGCTGTAGGATGAGAAGTAGGTATCTCCAAATCAATTCCACACAGAGCAGAGAAGTCTTACTGAGTAATTGCCAGTGGCTTATGGAGTTGGGCTAGACAGAGTGAGGCATGGTTACTTTCCATACAGTGGTAGCCCCATTCACTGATAAGGCTGTTGTAGAACTATGCTGTGTCAGTAAGGACCAATGTTAGCACACAGGCTTCGCTGTGCAGCAGTAAGCAGGTGATGTTCAGGTGCAAGGCTTGAAGGACGTGTGTTATGGCTTTGTGGCATTTTAACAGAAAATCAGCTGAAAAACCTGGGATATTCTGAAAAGGTGAGGTAGATAATTTTAAAATGATTGAAATATGCATTTCCTCTGCAATATTAATCACAAAATCTTCAGCATGTGAAGGAATTGTTCAGTTTGGTATGGAGTGTTAATAACAATGGCTGTCAGTCTTCACTGTGACATCTGCAGGTCACTGAAAGTCAATAATCTGGGGGTATTTGCTGTTCTTTTCATTTTTCCAACGGACGTTACGTTAAATGAAAACAGTAACAGTGATTTTCCAAATGTCCCCAAAACTCTGTAGTATAATATACAAATATGGCATAAAATACTATGAGAGGTAAAAACGGAGGACTTCTAAATGAAGAACTATTGAAAATGAAAACTATTTTAATGTCCAGTCATGCAACAACCAATCACAGGAAGCACCCAAGCATTACAAGAATTATGCACAATTTTAATTAAATGTAATTTGTTACAGTGGGTGAAAAAATAATAATGGAAATGTACTTAGCAGAAAACATAATCTTTTTGTACATCACTCATGTTTAAAAAAACAAGGTTATTTTGTTAAGTGGACTACTGATGATACTAAATAAACAATGATTCAGCCTATCATTTCTGTTTTGGTTCCGTTTTGCAATATATTTATTGAATATCTTGAATAAAGTACAAAATCTATATAGGTTATCAGGAATTCACTTAAAAATACAGTACATTAAAATTACGGTACAGGAAGTTTGGGGAAATACTCAAATTCGCTTAAGGTAAACACATGTATAGCACTGCTGTTTTTCATACTAATTAAAGAAGCAATTTTTAGGCTCCATTTAAGTTTGTGAGTGGCATGGGGGTTAACGTTGCAGCTTCGCATAGTCAGAATCTTGTGTTTGATTTCTGGGGTCGATTTCCTCCCCCGTTCAAAGACATGGGTGTGGCTATTCAAAATTACGTTCCTGTGGTGGGCTACTGTCCTGTCCAGGGAGAAAACTGTGATGTGTGATCACTGTGTTGCCTGGAACCCTGTCCTTCAAGGATAGATTTTAGCTTGACGGAACAAGCATCCTACTAATGATTGATGCATGAAAATGTGTTTCTTGGTTATTTCAAATGATTTTTCTTTCATTTTTTATGTCTGTGATTCTGAGTATTAACATGTCTGAACTTGTTCAGATGTCCCCTGTTTCTCTCAGTTTCTCTCAGGCTTTTTGTGTTCAGGTTTGGTAATCTTGGTAATCCTGTGACCCAATGGGCATGACTTTAAACACTGCTACTAATGCCATATGTTTTTTGGTATCCAGGGAAGTTTATTGAGTTAAAATAAAGCCAGCAGCCTTATCACCCTGCAACTCACAACTGGCAACCCACTGAAGCTAAGCAGGTGTGAGCCCTCCTGGGAAAAACTAAGGTTGCTGCTGGAAGAGGTGTTAGTGAGGCCAGTAGGGGGTGCTCACCCTGTGGTCTATGTGGGTCCTAATACCCCAGTATAGTGATTGGGACAGTATATGTAAAAAGGTGCCGTCCTTTGGATGAGATGTAAAACCGAAGTCCTGACCCTCTGTGGTCATTTAAAATCCCAGGGCATTTCTTGAAAAGAGTAGGGGTGTAAAACCGGCGTCCCGGCCAAATTTTCCATTGGCCCTTACCAATCATGGCCTCCTAATAATCTCCATCTATGAATTGGCTTCATTACTCTGTTCTGCTCCCCATTAAAATGGGATCAGCAATGAGTGCACAGTAACAATCCCTTGAAGAAATAAAATGGGTTTTGTCTTAGAATAGGAAGTTGTTTTAAATAAAAAGGTGAGAATGAACAGTCAGCCTAGCATGACTGCCTCATGGTGAATTTATTAAAGCCTTATTAATAACACTAGAAAA
Organism: Lepisosteus platostomus; assembly: GCF_059453375.1. Classification (NCBI taxonomy): domain Eukaryota; kingdom Metazoa; phylum Chordata; class Actinopteri; order Semionotiformes; family Lepisosteidae; genus Lepisosteus; species Lepisosteus platostomus. The sequence continues at coordinate 31,576,957 of NC_142619.1, forward strand.
AGCAAGACTTCTTGTCTTTGTGATTTGGGGCAATTTATTACAAAGATTAAGAAATGTCTAGTTTTGTTCAAAATTGCCCACATGACTGAATTATCCCTGATTATAATATTGCACAGTGAGTACTTTATATAATATGTTATTCAATATACATACAGTACATATTATATAAATCTTAACTGTTTTAAACCATTGTCCTTAATTTCACAAATGCTTTTAGCATTATTGTTGGGATCACACATATGTACCTAAGTCATGTGAATATACTGTATGAGTAGTTAATGCAAACATAATAATTAATCTTCTACCTACAATTAATCCTTATTCATAACCTTATTCGTAAATGCTGTCAATGACATTATATGCTTCAGTGATGCATGATATAAACGTTAGTCAAGTGAACTGCTTAGTTTATAAAGGAGCCTATTAATTTTTCATTTACTTCAATGATTAGCTTGATTTAGCTACTAGGACGTCTACCATTGCATCAAACACTGATGTCATAAGGCCTAATCTGAAAGCAGTGTACTTGTCTGTCTTGCGTCAATGCTGTTACATTGCACCAGAACAAGACTTTGATAGAAGGGTTGCTGTTATGCTCTTCCTGAAACACAAAACATATTGCCTATTACAGGAAAATGTCAGTTTTCTGGATACACTGAATAGTAGTGAAATTAATCAAGCAGAAAAGAAGAGAGAGGGGGATGGATTGTATGAGCATTACTAATGAATATGGGACTGGGGATGAGCATGGGTTTTGTTAAAGCCCATCTCCTTAACATCACAAGGAAATCACCCATTACAGTCCAGAACCAAAGAAAACAACTAACCCCTTAACTAATAGCTGTTTCTTGGGTTTTAAGAGATTGTGACTGAGTTTATTGAAAAAGAGGTAGGTTGAAATAAATGCCAAAAATAGGAATCTTTTGAAATTCCATTGATGTTTTTATATCGTAGGAATACAAAATGTAAGGATTTAGGGTGGAATATGCATTGCATTTTAACTTAATTTTACAGATCTATGCTCTCTGGATTGTATTACAGTATATGTAATTCCCCTTCAAGAAGGTGAAATGTGAAAGCACAAAATCTTATTTTTTGGAATATATCTTCAGTATATTTAAAAATACTTTCTTTAGTTTTCCTGTTATTGTTTAAGTCTCCTGTACATTTTTCTAAGAGTTACAGCATGTATACTTGCATTTATGCATTTACATTGATTTTTGATTGTGCAACATTGTTCTTCACTGATTTTGAGAAGAATCCAATTACAATGTAAAAATACTGTGCTTTCAGTAATGTTATCTAACTTTTCCTCAAGGCAGAGGTAAGGCAGCTGCATGTGTGAAAAGAATTGCAAACTGTTTTTGCTTTGTCCTTTGAAAACATGGTGCTTTTTTCCCTTCTTAATTCTTTCTTTATGAGAGTCTTAGAAATTTACCACAATAAAGATGTAAGCTATATTACAGTATGTCATTATGACTCATATTGGTTGAAATCTTTTGGAAATGATCTACCCAACATTTAAACCACCCATAAGCATTTTGTATTGTACTGTATACCTGCATCATGTCTGTAGTAATGTGAAAACTATATTTTTCCATTGAAACCATTATTTTCAACGGACTTTCTTGTGACCTGTTTTAGAAAGCAATGGAGCAAATGCTGTATAGAACAAAAGGTAAATGCCCGTCAGTTTCTACCTGTGTAGAGTGTGTTGCTGTAGGTCTAGGACACGAAGACTCTGAGTTCCTGCAGAGGGAATAGAAATTAAATAATACATATATGCAGTTATGGAAAAATAAGGTAATGCCCTGGAAGGCATGCTGAATTCAGATGAATAAATATGCTGAAATTGTTAATAATGGGTTCAGTGATTCAGTGAAGAAGGAACCCAAAGAAATTTACAACATGTAACTGGAGGCCTTTTATTCCCATAAGTTTTTTTTGGTGATGTAATTTTTTGGAGGGTTCATTCCAAATTGCCATGTAGTATTTACCTTGATATACTGAGTGTGTTTTTCTACGTTTGAATTCTAAACCTGGTTCCCTGTATTTGGTAATCTGATGACTAAATAAATTAAATATTTTGTCCCCGTCATGCTACAAAAAATAATCACAAGATTAAAATGCGTGTGCACATGGGAAACATGCTTTACTGCAGGTAAATTGTTCTGTCCTTTGCCTGTAGCCTCAAGCCTGTAAGGCTTTTGAGTACAATTCCAATTATTTGACCTGGATGCTTTTGTCTTTCATTTTTTTCTAGGCTTTAACAAAGTCAGCGGTCCTTCAACAACAAGAAATCAGTGAAAAGCGCCTGGAAGTGGCAGTAGAGAAGCAAAGCCACAAATGTGAGGAGCTGCTGAATGCCCAGGTAACCTGATGTGCTTGTGGTAACTGTTATATTTACAGTACATGCTGACGATACTCAAATCTACGTCCCTGCTAAACTTGACATTGACATAGCTGTTTCTGCACTCTCTAATTGCATCTTTGACATAAAACCTTGGATGACTCAAAACTTCCTTCCCTTAAACTGGGAGAAGACTGAAGTCATGCTTCTTGGCACCTCCCATCAATTATGTAAATGCAATGACGTAATCCTATCTGTGGATGGCACTGTAGTTGAATTCCAATATAAATTGAAAATCTTGATGCATGACGTTCAACCTACATGTGCAAAATATTGTCAAAACATTTCCATCTCAGAAATATTGCTAGGCTGCCTCCTCCTACAATATGTTGTCTCTGACTATAGCTGAAAAGTTGGTCAACACATTCATCTTTTACAGAATTGATTACTGCAATGTCCTACTTGCTGGTGTAGCACAGTGAACCAACTTCAGTATGCTCAGAATTCAGCAGCCAGAATCCTGACCACATTTCATGCAAGTGATCAGATTACTCCTATCCTGGAGTCCTTGCATTGGCTTCCTGACAGGTTTTGTGTCAACTTCAAAATCCTCATGCTCAGCTATATACTGTATAAGGCTCTTCAAGGCTTTGCACTTCAGTACCTGTCTGACTTATTATCTTCCTACTCCCTACCTCACAGCCTTTCATTCATCTGACTCTGTTCTCCTATCTGTTCCCCAAGCCCGTCTACACTCTATGGGTGATAGGGCCGTCTCCTACTATGCCACAAAGCTCTGGAATTCTATCCTCGAGGATATTAGAGAGTCATCTTTCATTAGAGCTTTCAAATCCAGACTAAAAACTATCTTCTTCAGAAGAGCTTTACTTAATCAATTCTGTGATTGAATCACTTGCAAAAATAAACCCAAATTCCATTTGTTTTATCAAGGTGGTAGAAGGTAACTTTGGAAATACATATTGAAATTCTGTATATCACTGAAAAACAATGTTTGTCAGATGAATGGAAATAAGATTAAAAAAAATTAAAGTAGGCAACTTAGCTGTAAAGAATTATTGCTTTTATATTTTGTTTCAAATAGGCCGTTAATAAGACCTTTAGGTTATATTAAACTACAGTCTGTTTTTGAACGGCAGCAAACATAAACTTCTCTCATTCTCTTCCCTTTTTTCATAAACCCAAAAGATGGGAAAGGCATGAGAAAGAAAAGAAACCTGGTTTGGCTTATTGGATATTACAAGAGGAAATAAACAGATCAGGCAAGTGTTTCATGGGCCCAGCAGAATGTTCTATTGACAATACCGTTTGTATTGACAGCTGCTCAGGTCCATATGGTGATCCTTCGAAACAGAACCCTTGTGGGAGTGGGCGATTTCTCCTTAACACGGCTTTGTTAGCATTCCCAGATAGCTGGGGCGTCCCGCTGAGAAACCTACGTGCTGTTTTCCTTGAGGATTATAAAAGTAGTGAGCTGTCGTTTTCACAGATGCTTTGCCCATTTTATAATGCTTATCTTTCAGAGAAGCAAAACCCTTTCCTTCAGTCTTGTTGGATTCATTGTTTTTGTCTTTCTTCTGTGTTCATTTCCTCTCTTTACATCTAAAGCTTAAAACATATGGCGGCAAAAGTTTTACTGGTGAAGCAAGTTTGAAATGAACTGCCACCTTCTGTTTACCATACATGTAGGTTTCTTCACTTCTACCCAGCAGAAACTTCCTGAGTTTATAATTTCCTATTACTGGGTGGATTAAAGCTTTCTCTAACCTTGGCCTCAGTATTTTTAAATGGATGTTTCCTCCATTTTTCAATCTAAGAGGTTTGTTTCTGGTCTTACAATAAATGCCTAACACCAAGGTAGAGGAGTATAGAAGAGTAATCTGTGCCAACTTTCCTTTACTCAGTATTAGAATTAGTTGCAAAATATAGAAGAGGCATTGAACTGCATGCCTATTTTGTTTTTCCCTTTTCATAAAGGATAAAATGTGGTACTAGGATATCAAAATAATTGCCTCGGGTAGCCAACTTAAGGTTCTCCATCTTTCATGTCTGTGGCAGTGTATTAAAGGAGGAGTGTAGTCAGGGATCAGTGAGGTTATCCTTTCTAAATATGTCTATGAAAGTGCCATTCATATTTCAGCTTGTTTCTGAAAAAAAGTGCAAATATTATGTGTGATGACTGATTGAAAATCTCTCTCGCAGGAGCAGAGCCCGTGTGTGATGTCATTGGTGTAAACGAACGCCATATTTCATGCAGTGCCACATGGTACAAACCATTTAGCTTGCATAGCCATATGCATAGATCATCTAAGAACTGGAAACTGTTTATAAGTGCACGGCCAAACACAAAATCGTATCAGTGGCCTACTTTCAATGCTATTGGCCTCAAGTAGGCTATACTGCTAGATACACATAGATACACTACGTAGCAGAGATTTTAATTCAGTTCAGCTTTATTATACTCTGGGTGAAATTACCAACAAAGTAGAGTAGTACAAAAATGTTACAGGAGATAAAATAGATGTTTACATTGTATATTAATAAGAAAAAAGGGAAAAGGAAAAAGAAAAGACAACTAAAGAACAAGAAAATGAGAATGTACAAAAATGTGTAGCACCTACCACCCTTTTCCTTTTATGACTGGACTGAAAGAAGGAACATAGTTTAAGTGATGTTACTTTGGCTGTGTATTTAACTATGTTACATGTATGTTCAAATATGTTCCATGCTAATATATTATTAATAATCATAAGCACAAGCTCTATGGGTCCTGGATGTACTCAAGAACCCCCTGGATGTTTTGATTGGATGAAGGGCTGCCTCACTTTAGCAGCTTTATTTGTAAACAATTTAGCTTGTACTTGTTTTTCAGAAAGCCTTAGGAATTCACATACAATGTCAGCTGACAACAGGTCAGGTGTAGTTGATTGAGTGCTTCAGGAGTGTGATTTGCATTCTCCTAAGAAAATGAATACACAACAATAAAACCCTTCTACAGCCAGACCAGTTTAAAATATGCAGTCATATACAGGTACAGTGATTCTTCTGGTTGACAGACAGTTATTTATTTTCTACTTCCTTGTTTTGTAAGAAACTCTAAAATAAAAAGCCTGAATTTGTGTAGCTGTGTAGCCTTTTGACAAAGTGGAATTCACCGCTGTCTAGTTCTTGACAGTGCTAAAATCCTAGCAGGGGAAGAGCAGAGCCACATCCAACCTATACCAACAGTGGAGACATACCTGCATTGTGTATTATTGACTGGAGTTCTTTCTGCAATAGTATGACTAAGACAATCTTGCAGACTGGTCTCAGTCTCTTGAGTCAGTGCTGGATTTTGGTATGATGTTCTTATTTTTTTTTAAACTGTGTCCCACAAACAGATTGATTTCTTCTAATTGGTAAAGCATAGGATTTAGAATGATGTCTTTATTGTATAAATAATAATAATTAATAATTGCTTACACTTATATAGCTTTTTTCTAGACACTACACATAAAGCACTTTACAGGTAAGGGGGACTCCCCTCCACCACCAATGTGCAGCCCCACCTGGATGATGTGATGGCAGCCATAGTGCGCCAGAACGCTCACCACACATCAGCTATCAGTGGGGAGGAGAGTAATGAAGCCAATTCATAGATGGCGATTATTAGGAGGCCATGATTGGTAAGGGCCAATGAGAAATTTGGCCAGGACACCGGGGTTACACCCCTACTTTATCGAGAAATGCCCTGGGATTTTTAATGACCACAGAGACGTTTCATTCAAAGGACGGCACCTTTTTACAGTATAGTGTCCCCGTCACTATACTGGGGCATTAGGACCCACACAGACTGGAGGGTGAGCTCCCCCTACTGGCTCCACTACACCTCTTCCAGCAGCAACCTTCGTTTGGCTCAAACCTGCTTAGGTTCAGTGGGATGCAAGTTGTGAGTTGCAGGGTGATATGGCTGCTGGCTAAATAAAGTAGACTAAGTACTTAATGCTAATTGTGATTAAGCAGCACTGAACAGGAGTGCCTAATAAGAGAAAAATAATCTTACCCATCTCTTATCACTCCTTTTTGACATAAAGAAACAGTAAAGTCTATAATTCCATTGTTCAGATGCAACTTTGCACTGAGAGATATAAACACCCAGCACTGAGGTGAAAAAAACAAAGTACTACAGTATAAGTTTACTATAACAGTCAATGTTGGGTACAAATAAAGTGTGTAATATTCTTCTCCACATCCGAGAAAATCTTTGTGTTTTTGCTTTTTTCTAGCATCAAAGGCTGTTGAACCTGATAGATGCTGAGAGAGAGGCTTTAGAAGAAGAATTAAAAGAAACTTTGAGTCAACAAGCGCAACATCAGAAGGTACCACTTTCAATAAAGGAAATATTTAAGTTGGCTGTATTGAAAAGGCTAACAGTTACCCACCTCTCTTTCTTTCTAGTGTGTTTCACCCTTGAAAGTGGAAGCACAAATCTTACATAATATGTGTGTGTATTTCTAACCCTACAAAAAAGACAAAGCCGAATTTTGGAAATTACCCCGAATGCAGGAAGTATAAATGTATCAAATGTCATCCTGGTCAAGAGTGCATCCTGGTCTCAGTGGCAGACGAGAAAGCATGTGACTCCCTCTCACTGAATGGGACGCCTAGTGAAGACTATATTGAATTAAAAATCGCTCCATTGTACTCAGTAAGACTAGAAAATCTACTTTCAAATTGTGCAAGCTCACAATTTGATATGTAACAGAACACTTAATCTAAAAAAATTTGAAAACCTTGATGAATATTATGTGTGATTCAAATCTTCTGAAGAAGTTCACCGTGTAACTGACACCAGGCCAGCCTTCTGACATTGTATTCTGACTTTTACCACTAGTGGAGATCCAGTTAATATTTTGTATGTGTTTTCCATTTCTTCTTCCTTGTATGTGCTCATAGTTTACCTTGAATTTGCTGTGGACAGTATATTAAGGCCTTATGATGTAGGAATTTAGTGTATTTCATGTTTTGGGGTTTTCTGAAATTCTGATCGATTACTCTAAATGTTACAGTTTCGTAGCTTTGTTTTTGAGCTGTATTACAGTACTATATATGTTTTCCAAGACATTTTTATTGTATCCATTTCAGGGGTGTTCAGTCATGCTCCTACGACACCTGTGTGTCTCTTGATTTTCTAGCTTTAAAGCAGCAGCACCTGAAGAGCTAGGAAGAGCTTCTAAATTGGTCCAGTTAAACCAGTATCAGGCTGGTATAGCTCCAAAAGGGCTTGTTTGGAATGAAAACTTGCAGAGACACTGACCCTCCAGGACCACCACTGGACACCCCTGGTACAGACTCTCCTAGCAGTAACTGCAGGAAGTTAAAATAATTTATAGTTGAATCAGCTCTGGTGAAGAGCTGCACAAGCTTCCAATTTCTGCACTTAAATGAAAATCCCATACATTTGGTATCACAATTAAGTACCATTCATCAATTTATTATTTAAATAAACAAAAAGATATTCCACTTTCATTTTTGGTATTCCCATCTTGATTTAAATATAAATCTCATGATTCGTTTATATTTAAGAATTGATATTACAGATGTTTGTGTAATTACAGCAAGTGTTAGAGAAATGTTTAGAAGAGGAGAAACAGAAGGCACAAGAGGCAATAGAAGCAGCAATTCAGGTACAGTTTCCTATCTTTTTTAATTTTCATAGAAATGGGTCCGTCTCTGTGGCTTGTAGCCTTTCCAGTCCAATCTGTATTACTGAGTACTATATAAAATATAAATATATAAATAAGTAAAAATAAAATTACAGTAGAAAGTATCAAAAAAAAACACACTGCATCCACAGCCTCTGGACTCATGTCTGTACCATAAAGGCCAGACCAACTGGTATATACTGTACATTACAAACCAGATCCTTGCTTGAGCTTTGTTGAAGGATGACCATTTGGTTGATTTTACTTTAATTCAGAAAGGACTGGTTTTTGCTAGTTTTACAGCTGTAAAAAAAGCAGTTCCACAACTCTGGATAAGCCCGGACATTGTGCCAGATAAATAATGGATACTCACATTTCCATATATTGCAGACTTCGAATATACAACTGCTAGAAGTGATAACTCCTCAAACAATCCAACCTTGGGATGGAATTTCCACGGCTGCTAGAAATACAGTTTGCTTGGGTACAAATTCAATTTGAAATAATTTCTTAAAATAGTAAATGTACATATACACAATATTCTACAGTATATTAATTTGGATTAAACTAGGATTCAATTTGGAAATAATGTGTGACTGTATCGCTACAGTATTGTTGTTTCTACTATTGATGTTTGCTCTCTTTTACTTTTTGTGAACCTTGTGTTTGGAAATGATGGCCTCGACTAGCTCTGTTGGTAGAGCATCAGACTCATAATCTCAGGGCAGTGGATTTGTGTCCCACGTCAGGCACCAGGTCCTCCATGTTGGAGGTTGTCACAAGGCTAACAACCCTGTCCCGTAAAAAAAAACGAATGTTCCGGAAACAGCAATAGGATGTTGCTGCTCCTACATGCCGGAAGGCATAACGGGCAAACATCCATCCATGTTTGGAAATTCAATAATAAAGTAGATTTAAAAAAACCCGCAGAAGAGCCGTTATTTCTATGCGAACTGCCAGGGTGCCGCCTGAAACTCGATTCCCCCCGCCGTGACCACGAGGGTCCCACGTGTAAAACGGGGCGAAAACCTTCTCTCTTGCAGGCGGAGAAGGAGCGCGTGAAAGAGGCCGTGCTGGAGGCAGTGCAGCAGGAGCACCGGAGGGCGGCCGAGGAGCTCGCAGCGGAGAGGGCCGTCTGGGAGGAGCAGCGCGCCAGAGACAGGGAGATGCTGGCCCAAGCCATACAGGAGGCTCTGAGAGAGGAGAGGAAACAGAGCAAGGTAGACATCTCGGGCAATCTCCTGAGCCTTTCCAGAGACACTTCTCTGCTGCTTTTATTTTAGTCGTGTTTCAGATCAAGGTATGACCCAGCAGTTTTTTTTTCTTTGGCTTTTCCAGACAAACTTATAAAGTATCATGTCGGGAATCTAGCATCCTCACAGACCCTGTCTGACATTGACGGAAATGACCTAGGGTGTTTATAGTAGGGGCTAGGTTTACCGCCTACACACACATGCACACTCTGGAATCCACAGGGCACCTCCAACTCCAAACATAAAATAAGGCTTTCTTTGTTTCAGACTAGCAGTTGTCCCTGTCACTAACTCAACAGTTCATTAAGTCTGGCAGAAGATTGTGTAATGTCACAAAACTAGATGTAACAATGTTTTATCTTTTGAGTTTTGTCATTCCTTCTTTAAAAAGCAAAAAAAAAAATGTACTGCTTGGAAAATCTGTTCTGTCAGCATTCATTGAACTTAAGCATTGAAGCCAAACACCACTTTGATATCCATCCATACATTTTCTAACTGCTTTATCTAGTACAGGATTGTGGGGGAGCCAGAACCTATCCTGGCAAGTTACACCTCGGCCAGTTTATCTAGAAGCCAATAAACCATCCAGTATGTGTTTGGATTGTGGGAGGGAACTGGAGCACACAGAGGAATATTATGCGAACACATGGAGAACATACATACTCCACACCAAAAGCACCCCAGGAATTGATCCCAGAGTTCAGTGCTGCGAGGCAGCAATACTTACAGTACCACTGCAGCCCTGTGCTGAGTTGTTTACTGTGAAATACCTGATAATTGTAGCAGTATTCAACATACTGAACACAATGCATTGCCAAGGACTGTACAGTACATATAAAGCTTATGCTTCTGCTATTAGTCCTTTATCTGCGTATCACTGAAGAGGAAAAACCCAAATGCACTGTTTGGGGGAAAAAACAAAAACAAATGGCAAATTGTAGATCTGCCCACTGTGCACCACGCGAATCTAATCCTTGTTTGTTTTTTGTCAACCATCATGTATTTGAGTCTTTTAAATCTTGTGTCCAGTTTTTTAAGACATTATATTCTCCAGCTGTAATTATATGCTTGCCACCATGTGTTGTTTTGATTTTGACTTTGATTTATGAAAGGTAAATTTCAAGTTTTGACAAAACCGCATTTTCTCCAAAATCACCACAACAAAAATAACCGCACAGCTGAAACCAAGTGAGGTTTTTGTTTCTTTAAGGTGGCTGTACAGTATCTTTCAAGACTAGAGTGACAGTCATCATTTATGGCTTATTTACAGAGTAGATTTTATGGCTTTGGTTATGACATTAGGGGAACGAACTTACACAAACCTTTCATTATGTTGTCAAGTTTTATGAGTGGGGTAAACCAGTGTTTGAGGGATAATTGTAATGTAGGCAGTTTTAACAAATTATTTTCATAGTTTGTTTGCTCACTGATGTGACCAACATTTCCAGTCTTTTCCTCTCAATCTGGAGAGCTGTCAGTGATTTGGCCTTCTTGCAGTGTGGGCCAGTACTCTACGAATATAACAGAACTAACTGGTACTAGGCACTGTTATGATCTCTCTGAACTTCAGGTCAGTCCTAGCGCTTAGAATTGTCAAAGAAGCTAATTATTGCAAACCCTGGCATCACGATATCAACACCACCAGTATGCCATCTTATTTGTTTGCGTTTGTTCCCCTCTGGGATCTGAAATCTTACTCATTGGTCCCCTCTCAGGGAAGGCTGTGCATACCTCTTCCAATCTCCACGAGGATTTTTCCATCACAATTTACCCCATGAAGCCCAGTTCACAATCTCTTAAATCACAAGTCATCACTCACTTATCACTAGACCTCACCCATTAGTCAGCAGTGCCTCTCCATCACAGAGACTTTAGACCCTACCACAACAGCAGCCAGGTTTGCGGTTTCCTTCTCTCTCACTCACTCACTCACTCTGAGACCTTCCATGTGATGTTAAGGTAGTAGGAGTATTCAGGACCCCTCACTATATACACTATCTGTGTCTTCTTACTCCCCTCTAGCCCATGGGCCTGTATCTGTTACTGCAGGAGTTCTCCCTCTGGAACTCTCACTTTCCCTCCTTCCAGGCTGGAGCCTTTACACAGACTGAAACCCTTTTCCTCCAAACCAGTCTTATAAGCCTCTTAATTAGCCCAGAGGAGTGGTTAGTTCCACAAGGAGCCTATCCTATCAGCTCATTTTCCTCAAGTGGAATTTCACTCCTTCTGAGTGCCAATTACTCATTCAGACCAGCTGTGCCTCGTTCTGCAGGTTTTCCCAATTAATAGGCAGCCATTTTGGCTCGGGGCCACACCACTGGGCCTGTGGTTTAAATCAAGATAGTGATTTCTCACAAAGCCATCTCACTACATTGCCCAAATATTTCTTGTTGTTCAGTTTTTTTTTTTTGGTACAGCAAACTGTAGAAAATCTTAGACATATCTACATATCTACATATGTACTTCTACATTGCCTATACCAATACACATTATATATTGAAGTAGAAATACAGTATATACAGTAAAACCTCAGTATTCAGGAGGGTTAGGTACCTTAAGGATTTGGAATAAGGAAATTAATACCTTATGGGAAAATAGCGTATGGTTCTGCAGCTCTTGAAATAAGCATTTCCATAGTAATACTGTATTTATGTTAGAGGTTCGAGCAGGTAGCTGCATCAGCATGTACAGTATAGACTGCAAAGAAACAGGTAAAGGTTCATTCCAAGCTAAAAGGTTAGGAAAAGAAACAGTGTTTCAGCTGTGAAGGGTTCTTCAGGTATAATAATATATATATAATAATATAATAATATTAATAATATTATTAATATTATTAATAATAATAATAATATTAATTAATAATATTATTAATAATAATAATAATAATATATATATAATATATATAATATATAATATTAGCCAGCAGCCATATCACCCTGCAACTCACAACTGGCAACCCACTGAAGCTAAGCAGGTGTGAGCCTGGTCAGTACCTGGATGGGAGACCTCCTGGGAAAGACTAAGGTTGCTGCTGGAAGAGGTGTTAGTGGGGCCAGCAGGGGGCGCTCACCCTGTGGTCCATGTGGGTCCTAATGCCCCAGTATAGTGATGGGGACACTATACTGTAAACAGGCGCCGTCCTTCGGATGAGACGTAAAACCGAGGTCCTGACTCTCTGTGGTCATTAAAAATCCCAGGGCGCTTCTCGAAAAGAGTAGGGGTGTACCCCGGTGTCCTGGCCAAATTTCCAATTGGCCCTTACTAATCATGGCCTCCTAATAATCCCCCTCTATGAATTGGCTACATTACTCTGCTCTCCTCCCCACTGATAGCTGATGTGTGGTGAGCGTTCTGGCGCACTATGGCTGCCGTCGCATCATCCAGGTGGATGCTGCACATTGGTGGTGGTGGAGGGGAGTCCCCATTACCTGTAAAGCGCTTTGAGTGGAGTGTCCAGAAAAGCGCTATATAAGTGTAAGCAATTATTATTATTATTATTATTAATATTTTTGTTAACTATTTCAGGAATAGTGTTAGTAATTATTGGTAGTAATTTAAATGTAAATGAGTACTGGAAATTTTAAAAACTTTTTCTCCCTAGACGGTAACTCAGGTTATTTCATCTGCACACAAATGTGATCACTGCTATGATATTGTAGCTTACCCTGTAGAACAGTTTGTTTTTTATTCTTATTAGAGAATGAAATAAGAACTTTTCTTTACCTTTTACATCTTGTTGCCTGTTATAAATGCAGTGCTACTGTACTGCAACAAAGTTTATAATATAGCAGATAGGAAAGTAAATTAAGGGAAATCACTACCTTCCCTCTCCACTTGCTCTCTTGCTTCTGCAATTTGTCTAGTTCGCTTTCTTGTAATTTATTTTCTTATCCTTTTCTTTGAGACACACAAGAACTGGGGCTGTGATAATTTAGGGGATTAGGAGACCACAGGGATTTTTTTTGTTATTTAATGTTTATTTTATTTCACAGCACAACACAGAGTCACATACAAGCCATTACTCTGATAACAGGTCTACACACAAGGCACATCTAACACTATCCCGAAAGAAACTGAAAAGCTACAGCATAACTGTAACCATAAGGTATTAATTTCCTTATTCCAAATCCTTAAGGTACCTAACCCTCCTGAATACTGAGGTTTTACTGTATATACTGTATTTCTACTTCAATATATAATGTGTATTGGTATAGGCAATGTAGAAGTACATATGTAGATATGTAGATATGTCTAAGATTTTCTACAGTTTGCTGTACCAAAAAAAAAAAACTGAACAAGCATAAAATTCTAGAACGTGCTGTCACACTTCAGTTACATAACCACCTCATGACAAACAACCTTTTCGAACCCCTCCAATCTGGCTTCCGTCAACTTCACAGCACAGAAACCGCCCTAGTCAAAGTCACCAACGATCTCCTAATAGCTTCTGATTCTGGTTCTCTTTCCATACTCATCCTTCTTGATCTCAGTGCTGCCTTTGACACTGTTGACCATAACATCTTGCTTTCTCGTCTCGAGACTGTGTTTGGAGTCTCTGACACTGCCCTCAAATGGTTTAAGTCTTACCTCACTGATCGCTGTCACTTTGTCTCTCTCAATGGGTACAGGTCTGAAATTGGTCTTGTCAAGTCTGGTGTCCCTCAGGGCTCAATACTGGGCCCCTTGCTCTTCAGCATTTACATGTTCCCACTTGGTCAGCTTTTAAGATCACATGGCCTCAGCTTTCATTTTTACGCTGACGATACTCAAATATACATCCATACCAAACCCGACACTGATGTGGCTGTCTCTATTCTATCTAATTGCATCTCTGACATAAAAATTTGGATGACTCAAAACTTCCTTCATCTTAACTGTGACAAGACTGAAGTCATGCTTATTGGTACCCCCCATCAACTTCGTAAAGCCAGTCCTGTAACCCTGTCTGTAGATGGCTCTGTACTTGAGCTCCAATCAAAATTGAAAAACCTTGGGGTTATATTCGATTCTGGCTTAACATTCGACCCACATGTACAGCATACTGTCAAAACATCTTTTTTTCACCTTAGAAATATCGCAAGACTACGCCCTATGCTATCATTAACTGTGGCTGAAAAGCTGATCAACATATTTGTATTCTCTCGAATTGACTACTGCAATGCTCTGCTCCCTGGGGTATCTAAATCTACTCTGAACAAGCTGCAGTATGTCCAAAATTCAGCAGCCAGAATCCTGACCAGATCTAGTGCAAGTGTTCACATTACTCCTATCCTGGAGTCCTTGCACTGGCCTCCGGTCAAATTCCGCGTAGACTTTAAAATCCTCATGCTCACCTACAAGGCTTTACATGGCTTGGCACCTCAATACCTGTCTGAACTTTTATCGCCCTACTCCCCACCTCGCAACCTCCGCTCTTCAAATTCTGCCCTCCTTACTGTCCCCCAAGCCCGTCTACATTGTATGGGCGACAGGGCCTTCTCCTGCTATGCCCCCAAGCTCTGGAACTCCTTGCCCAAGGATATTAGAGAGTCACCTTCTCTAAACTCCTTCAAATCCAGACTCAAAACCCTCCTTTTCAGAAAAGCCTTTACTTAACTGGTTCCATTCTTCACCCCTCTGCTCTTCTTAATACCATCTTCCACGGTCTCCTCTATTGTTATTGTTGTATTGTTGTAATTATAATTGTGTCCTGTCTTGTGAAATTTTCTTATTTATTGTTGTAGTCTTCTTATTTATTGTTATTGTCATCCTGTAAAGCGCTTTGAGAAGCCACCTTTAAAGGCGCTATATAAAATAAAGTTTATTATTATTATTATTATATAACCCAGGATGCACTTCTACATAGTGTAACTCTTTGTTAACCAAGCTACTGTATGCCTTTACTACAGAAACTGAAGAAAGTTGGGTTAAGTAGATCCGCAAGCTGAAAATGCTGCTGAAGTGGGCTCCTACATTTACTCTCCTACTGCACAACCTAGGAAAAAGTGGTCACTAGAAATCTTAACTTAGATCAAACAATTAGAATAGGTAGAAGTGTTAAAGGCCCTAAAAGCACCTAAGATAAACAAACATAAGGGGGCAAATCATACTGTATGCATACTGTACCAGTGACAGTTTTGTTAAATACAATGATTACACACAACTCCAAATGAGATGCATTATGTAAAAATACTGTATAACACTAACAGAATGATTGTTTTCTTAGTTACATTCAGTACACAGAAGTGTCAGTAATTGAGTATAGATAATTATACACAGTGGTCATATTTTAACAAATCTAAACATGTAAAAAACAAAAAAAATATTTAGTTATGATTTGAATGACTTTGTTGGTCGTGTCCTAAAGTTTGCAATGTACTGTATCTGATACAAGTCTGTACTATATAGAGGCTTTCTCTTTAATCAAAAGAAAGGTTGAATCCAGTACTCACACAAGATGCATACAGTAGTTGTACCGTATTCAGAGTTTGTGGTATTCTGCTTTATATACTCATAAGCAGGTATATATAAATATACCTGTTGAACCATAATTGTCGTGAGCTGATGTACACCGCTGTTATGCCATATTCTAGCCTTACGTATTGTGCATAAACAAAAAGCTATGGCTCCTAAAATGCAATTAGGTAATAGATAACATTTAAATTAAATTTCTGAAAATAATTACAGCATAACAAGTTTTTGGTTTGTACCCCTTTACACATCAATGATTCTTAAAGGTGTACCCCCAGTACCACTGCAAGGAGACAATGCAATCAGAAAAGTTAAGCTGAAAGAGGTGCTACATGAGAAAGCACTTCAACCACTTTGGTGAAGCCAAATGATTATAAAACTTATTATTATTTATTATTAACTATTATTAACTTATATCAACTACTAAGAAGAAAAAAGGTGCAGCAAAAACAAATGTAACTGAAAATATTTTAGATTAAAATGATAAAAAATGTACAGTACATAGTGGCTTTAAAATTTAATATTTTAGAGTAAATATACACAAAAAACTAAATTGCCATTTCTATTTAAGAAACTCTCTGAATATCCTGGAGATTGTTAGTATTTGGAAGTCAAGTGACTGGTAAAACTGGTTTTGTTTTCTCTCCCTGTGTCAGGATTCATGTGTTTACTAGCTGTACACTACAGAGGTTCATCCATGTATTTACTTATTAATATTAATTTAATATTTAACATTCTGCTATATACAGTATAAAAATAATTGCAGCACTGCCCTGATAATGCTGGACACTGGGCTCCAGTGAGGAGGCAACCACCTCTGAGCAGTGCATGCAGGTTTTCATTAGTCTGGTTTGTTCTCAGGAGAGACTTGTTCACATGTGAGTGCTTTGAAAAATGAAGGCTCATTTCACTGCTTCTCCACAAAGTTTGGGAACCTGCTCATGGTCCAATGACTGATAGGCAAAAAGTTTAACCCAGCTTGATCTAAAATTGCGAGGATCTGCTGCTAAAAATTAAATGTTTTTGTTAGGGTGTATAATGCTCAAAAACATAAAAGTAGTTAAAATAGTGTGGTAAAAAATCCTCAGAAACATACAGTGTATCCAATAGACCTTCTTTTGAATGAAAAAAAGCAAGAACCAGAGAACATGAGTGGAAACTAAGGAGCACTCACAATTTCTGTTTTACTGCTTCTTTATCTTCACCTGTCCGGTACCTAAGGTAGCAGCCATATCACCCTGCAACTCACAACTGGCAACCCACTGAAGCTAAGCAGGTGTAAGCCTGGTCAGTACCTGGATGGGAGACCTACTGGGAAAACTAAGGTTGCTGCTGGAAGAGGTGTTAGTGGGGCCAGCAGGGGGCGCTCACCCTGCAGTCCATGTGGGTCCTAATGCCCCAGTATGGTGATGGGGACACTGTATTGTAAACAGGCAGGCGTAAAACCGAGGTCCTGACTCTCTGTGGTCATTAAAAATCCCAGGGGGTTTCTCGAAAAGAGTAGGGGTGTAACCCGGTGTCCTGGCCAAATTTCCCATTGGCCCTTACTAATCATGGCCTCCTAATAATCCCCATCTATGAATTGGCTTCATTACTCTGCACATGGTGGTGGAGGGGAGTCCCTGTCATTACCTGTAAAGCGCTTTGAGTGGAGTGTCCAGAAAAGCGCTATATAAGTGTAAGCAATTATTATTATTATAAGGTGATGCTGGTCAAATCCACATAGATTTGAACCTAGATTCTGAGATAGAAACAAATGCCACTGCACAGGTTTTCCCTGGTGCTGGACCTGTCCCAAGCTGGCTTTGACAGCTGTATTCACCATCTTCTCCCAGGTGTTCTGGATGATTCTATACAATAAACCATAGCTCTGTTTGTTGGTGTCTTTAGCATTGTGCTAAATATTGTTGCCAAGATACCTCATTTTTAAGCAGGCTCTTTCATCCAATTGAATTCATTTAAATGAAAAAATGATTCGCACTCATTTTTTATTGTACACAATTTTGGACAGTATTCATTCCTTTTGTTTTGATTTTCATTCTTTGTTTATCGGGATGGCACAGTGGTACAGTTATTAACATCGCTACCTTGTAAAACTGAGGCCCTGGTTTAGAAATGTCTTGGGTGTTGCTGTATCTTGCTTGGACTTTTATATGTTTTCTTCCTGCGTTCCTCTGGGTGTTCTGGTTCCTCCCACAATCCAGACACATGCTGGTAGGTTAATTGGCCTCTGAGAAAACTGGCCCTGGTGTGAGAGTGTGCGTATATGTGTCTGTGTGTGCCCTGTGATGGAGTGGTGTCCCTTCTAGGGTGCACCCTGCCTTGCCCCTGTTACTTACCAGGACAGGCTCTGGCTCCCCTGTATTGGATAAAGCGGCTAGAAAATGGATGGATGTATATCTGCTTATATTAAATATATATTGTGTTTACAGAAAACAAAAGTTAAAATTTTTAATGAAAATATATAGTGCAAACCTAGGGCATATTATATCTGGTCAGATTCCATGAGATCTGACACAACACAGGTTGAGGCTTGAGGCCATTTCAATCAAAGATGCTGAGTTTTTGCCAAGGAATTCTAATGTTACCCTGTTGAGCATGACAAAGCCTTCCCTGTCATATTGTAACTAATGCTCTAATAGTAAATCATCCTGCAGTTCTCCTCCGTTTTGTTCAATATTGATATAGTTGAATGAAAACCCCCAGAATGCATTCTCTCTCTAAATGTATTCAAATTAATATCCCCAGCAAGGCCAATATTTTTTGTTCTACCACTAAATGTTGGAGATTTATCATCCTAATATCCTAGGGGTTTATGTAGGTAGTGTTGGATGTGAGTCTCGTGGGTTTGATGCCATGCCAGTGACAATATTTCAGCCTTGCCAAAAGTCTGCACTGAGTCCACCAAACACAAGCTGTGAACGTCTGTCTGGGAGTAACAGTAAATCCTTCCCCTTCGCCACACTGAAGTAAAGAAAGCCACACTGTACTAAAAAGATACCACAGCACACATTTTAGCCCAGTTAAAAAGATATAAGAGAGATAAAACCTCCTGACTGCAATGCTTTGGGATAATCTGGACAACATCTTGTGTGTTAGAATGGGAGGGGAATCCCTAACAATTCTCTTTTTCTACATCGGGGACAGAAAACTGCTAAGAATGATTTCTCAAGAATAAGTGTTTGTGTAATCTGAAATCAAAAGTTTAATAAAAGAGGGCAGAAAATCAATTTTTTTCATTCTTTTCATAATTGCAGAAAAATAAAGACCACAATTTGTAACTTTGTATGCCAAAAATATAACTGTTTCCTGTAAATATTGAATTCAACCATTAATTTCATGGAAGTATCCCCCTGCTTTTAGAAATTTGTTTTTTTAATATATTTTCTTCTTGGAAGGTTGTTCCAATTATCTTTGCAGGTAGCCTTAAAAAAACAGGCATTTTTCAAGTTAAAAAATATTTAGCTGCACCAGGTATTTTGGTGTCTGACTCTGTATTGATGCATCTCCTTAGATTGAAGTTGAACAGGAAGTAGCTTAGACATACAAAAATTAGACATTGAGCTGAAATGTGAAATCATATGCCACTGTGCCTTATCATGGCAGCAATAAAACAAATCATTCAACACCACAACCCTCCAGAATCTTTAATTAAAACCTTGACCATACATTCATACTGCACTCTTCAGTATTAGATACTCCTTTTTGACCCTTTTTCAACCTCTTCCCTACAGAACAGTTACAGTATGTAATTTCAAAGAACTTCCAGTCTTCACCTAAAAATACATATTGTCTTATTTCTTTCTTGTTTTGGCAAAGCGGAAATACAGCTGTCACTAAAACTAGTGACTCTTTTGAGTGAGTAGAACTTGTTTGAGTTCTGTGGAATTCTGAAGAAACTTTAATAATTAGCATAAAGAAAACATTTTGGCTCTTGGAAGTTACAGTGGAATTGTTTTTCTGAATACTTTTAATTTGCAAAGTTTCAAAAATGATCCCTGTCAGCTTTTAGGCAGAACACTTAGGGTTATATTCACTTAACATTTTCCACCATGCTAAGCATACCACAATTTTTAGAAAAGCCAGCGAACAAATGACAAATGGTATGAAATCCAAAGTAAATATTTGCAGTGCCTATACAGTCCTTTAAATGATCATTGTGGAAGACTTTTTTAACTTAAAGACTTTATAAACTATAACAAAATAAGCAGAGCTAGTGTCGGTGGCCGATGTATAATCCTCCTCGTTCTCAACAGGTGTGCGTGATCTGTCGGAGCTGGCGTCAGTACTCTTGGCCTCTATTCCTTTCAGCCATGACATAATACTTGATTTTTGCGAGGTATTCATTTTCGATCATTTGTTCTCTTGGGGAATGTGGCACTAAGCTGTGTCTCTGAAAGCTCGAGAGGAATATGAACGCTCAAGCATGTATCAACGTAGCTAAGTAGGTAGGCTGCGTATTTGTCACATAAACTAATTTTATTAAAATAGAAAATATGAAAACCCGATTCAAGCTTTCTCAAACTGATTAAGTAAATTACAGATGAAAAATGTACTTACAAAATGCCTTCCTGTGGTGTACTATTTTGTCAAATCAACAAATCATAGAATTTCATTTTTTAAGTGAATAATTTATTGAAAACCAGATTGCTCACACTGATGATTTAAGGGTAAGAGTTTTTGTTGAATTTGTTATAAGACGTCTGTGGGACAGGCTGAGGAATCCACTTGCTTGGTCCCAGTGAGGCACTGCAGAGGTGAGATCTTGGGGATGCTCTGTGCAGACAAAGACAGATGAAGCAGGACATGCTCTGTGCAGCTGGGCTGAAAGGACTTGGCACAGCCAGGGCAGAGCAGGGGAGCTGCGCAGCCTAGCAGGACTGGAGAACCAGTAACTGCACCTGGTAGAGAACAGGGGGCAGAAGGGAATCTGGCTGGCAGTTGAGTTCTGATTTAGGGAGATTCTGAAGGGCTGAACCAGGCACTTTTCTTCGGGCAGACTGGTTGTGCTGAGAGTACTTCTCTAACGAGGTAAGAAGCTCCATGACAGAGTGCTGGACTCTAGGCATATCAGGGTTTAAGTAAACTGGAGCTAATGAGATAATTTACTGTAAAGTGAGGGCAGGTGGCTGGGACTGCTAACCCAAATGAGTTGTCACGGCACCGGGAGGTATTTGACTGTGGAGACCGAGGGCTGCAAGCTCTGGTTCGCTTCGGCATAACAGATTGCTTACATATTCAGTCCCGTGCCCTTGATATTTCGTAACAACACCTTTAGCTGCAGTTACAGCCGCAGATGTTTTTGGATAACTCTATACTCATCTCTTCCAGGATGACAATATCCTCATCCACACTGTTGTTATCTTTAAGTTATGGCCTTCTCAGTCACCAGACCTGAATCAAAATAAGCACTTTTTCTAAAATGATGCCTGAGATAGTGGTTTCTACCTCCATCAACCAAGCCTGAGTTAATTGACTTTCTTGTGCAGAGAGTTGCTGCATCATTCCTGTAGATTTCCAGTGGATAGTAGAATCTAGTACCATGGCACTGTTCTGTATTCACATGATGTCCCAACACCCTATTAAGTGACTTAACATTGGCGCATGCATTTATTTGTCCACTACTCGTATATACAGTATATACAGTATTACCACAGAAGAGGAAGAAGTGTTTCAGGCATTAAGAGCTCTTGAGATGAAGAGTTCCCCAGGGTTAGGTGGTATTCAAACTGTTGTACTTGATGAAACAAGATGTTATTCATAGATAGTTAACAACAGTCATTCAGATCTCTGTGATACAATACAGGGGGTAATATGCAATGACTGGAAAATTGCTAATGTAGCATCCAAGCATAAAAGGGTGATAAAATTAAACCAATAAGTCTTACTTTTATTAAATGAAAGGTTATTCAAACAATAATTAGAAATAAAGCAGAAGATCATTTGTATGGCAATAGGATTCTAGAGGTAGTCAGAATTAATTTAGATTTTACTGCATAAAAGGAAGCTCTTACTTAACTAATTATAGAGTTCTTTGAATAAACAGGAGCAGAGCATAGATATAAACAGATCATATAACATGCTATATTTAGATCTTCAGAACAACTATATCCTAAAAAAAATAATTAAATTTTACGCGGTAAGCTTTAGTGATAATGCATGAATTTGATTAATAGATAAAACACAAAGAATAAAAATAAGAGGTGAATGCTCTTGTGGGGTAATATAATAAGTGAAGTACCATAGGAATCTGTGGTAAACCTGCTTGTCTTTGTAATTTAAGTTTAATATATATAGATTCTAGATTTTTATAGAAGCTAAAAAGGAAATTCAAAAAGTTCTAGACAAAATTCAGGACTAGACAAACACTTGGCTGATGACATTTAATGTAGACAAGTGGAGAGTGTTGCAGTTAGAATAAAAATAAGCTATACAGATGAGAAACACAGCTATTTTAATGCATCACTTTCTTGTTAAACACATTTCAAGAACGCAATAAAAAGACAAACTCTCTTGAACAGTGAAGACTACAATGGATCCTGCTAAAACTATTCAAAATTTGCAAAGGTGTTGACATATCAACCCAATGGACTTCTTCAGAATAAACAGGGAAATATTTTTGATGCAAGGAAAATGCGTTCAAGCTGGTAAACGTGGGTCATCTCTTTAAACTAATTATGAGAGTCTGAACCAAGCTTCCCTGCCATGTTGCCGAAGCTCATACAACCAAACAAGCTAAATTGACATAATTTCTCATTTTTAGAAACTAACATTTTAGCCTCTTTGAAAATTCTGCAGAACTTTTTTAATGCAAATAAAATTCCAATTTTTAATCTTTTAAAACCACAGTGTTTTTAAAAAGAGTTTTTATAATAATGTTGCCCCTTGTTTGGCAGATCCTGTACCTTTAAGCCTCTACATTCATAAAATTGGAATCAATGTTTAATCTAGAAACAATATAATACGTTTGTGTAATTTCCAAAGATTTCGCCATTGTTTAAATGCTTGATCTTTAATAATTAGCTTTGACTTGACCTCTTACACAGAGGAAGTAATTGACAAATCTGGTGTACACAGAATACAGGCTCCTGATAGTGGCTGTTTTATGAAGGTTGAGACACAGAACCACAGATGTCATTCTTTTTTACTCCGTTAAAAGAGTGTTCCATTGTTGGAGTTAAACTAGACTTAACTCCCCCTGTGAAACACTTCCAACATGATAAGAACAATGTACCAGGCAACACTGAGTCAAATATATTTCTGTCCCATTTGTGCAAGAGTGGCCAAGCATGTAGCCTAGAATGGAGTTCAAAATAAAGTTTGCCTCAAATCAAGACAGCTTTGAACACACATAATTTTCTAATGCAGTGAAACTTCTGTTTTTGCAGGAAGCTCTGAAAGCAGCCATAGATGAAGAGCGTCAGGCTGGTGAGAGGAGACTTGCAGAAGGTGTTGCCAAAGCACGAGAGGAGCTCATGATATATGTGAGAGAGCAGAAGAGGGTAAGTGTGCCTCAGGCAGCCTGGCTTTTATTAGCTTATTAGGTATAGGCCTGTTTGATGAAGTGGTAAAAAACATTAATATTATTATAGAAACGAGTGTGCAACGATACCAATAGTAGTAGTAATAGCAATGTATTTATACATATAGCTGTTAATCAAGTTCATTTACTAGACATCCTGATCCATTGAGGTGAACTCCCAATGAACATCCTTAACCTCAGTGTCTTTACAGTCTGAGTGGCTATAATAAAGTGTCCAGTGTTTATTGGATAGCAAGTAATATGTTTCCTCAGTTTCCCACCTATTGCACCAAACGAGTTTGAAGCAGTGTTCTAATTTCTCAGTTCCTTTGTACTACAAGGAATTGCATGTTTTCACTTCAGTGTTGGCATGCAATTGCACAATCAGTGCCTGTCATCCTACCTGCAGCATGAAACACACACATGAGGCTCTCTCTTACCTTTCCACACGTTTGCTTTTCACATCACGTTTGGTGGCAGCAGTGCCCTTTGTCGCTTGGTCAGTTGGAGGAAGGAAAATGCAAGTAGCAGAGGTTTCCAGGGTCACTCTATATCTGACATCTGGAGAGCACAGGAGATTTCCCTCGTATGCTCTGAACCAGAGAGGAAAGGAAGTGACTGACCCCAAAACATTTAGACTTTGTGAGTTCAGAGAGTTTGGTTTTGAAGCTGTTGCGCAGCTTAGCTGCCCAGCTATTTCCAGAGAAGACAATCTGGGATGAGTTAAGTTAAACTCTAGGAAAGTTCGGGTTTCTTGCTTATGTAAATTAAGAACAACATTTGTTTGCCTAAGGAGTGCCTGTGTTGTCTGTTTAAAAGAGGCCTGTTGCTGCAATGAGCCCCTGATTGTGTCACACAACCTTTACTCCTTATAGAGCCACCAGAGATATCCTTATAAAATGCACATAATGGAAGACTTTGCAGCAAAAGCTGATAGCTGTAGCAGTTTTGTCTATCTTCCCATCTACCTCTATTATGCTGTGGCAATCTTTACTTTTCTGATATTGGCATTAAAAGAGGTTTTCAGCTTGATTCAGTTCCAATTTATGCATTGAACTACCTGCATTCCAGCAGAAAGTTGTAGGCAACTAATATTGTGTCTTCTATAATACTGTAATGTTAGCTGCCACTTAAGAATCATGTAGAGCTTCAATTTTATTTTTTAATCTCACTGTTGCAAATGAATTGAAACTTAAAGGGTACAAAGGAGAAGAGGCCTTTAAGAAAGGGTACTAAAGAGAAGATTGTATTTGGCTATTCTTACTCAGTTTCTAGTAGCTTTGAAATCTGAAGATCATGTCCATGATCTTACTTGAAGGATCCCAGGGAGTCTGGTTGGGTAGCTCATTAAAGGCAGTTGAAACAAATGTAAATAACAGCAGAGGCAACAATAAAGTAAAAAAATTATTTCAAGGAACACCTT
This sequence comes from Lepisosteus platostomus, assembly GCF_059453375.1. NCBI lineage: Eukaryota > Metazoa > Chordata > Actinopteri > Semionotiformes > Lepisosteidae > Lepisosteus > Lepisosteus platostomus. The sequence continues at coordinate 31,601,657 of NC_142619.1, forward strand.
GTATCTTTCAAGGTTCTATGAATTATAGAATGTGAATATTCATTATCTATCGCTGTTTCACAATGCCAGAAAGCAAAAACACCTAAACAGACTTCTAACTCCACTTTGCATATACTGTATAGATTTCGGTAGCAACCGCAGACGTGTTTTGCCCTTATTAGGTATTATCAGCATATCATAAATCACTGACCAGTGAAATAGGTTTATATATGTATTATAAAGGAACAACTTTCAGCGTTATGGTGACTTTTAATAGCATTCACAGTCTCCTAATACAAAAATATGTCAAATTTCAATCCATTAATTAAAAGACAATATTGGGTTGTATTTCCAGTGAGGCATATACAATATGTGGTCAGGTGAGTAAAGTATAGAACTCCTGGAACTTATAATAATAATTATAATACATTGTGCTTTTTGCAATGATAAAACCATAAAAACAAGAGCCAAGTCAAATTCAAGTCAGAAGTAATTGGCAAGAAATATACTATTTGATAAATATAAATGATGATCTGGTCATGAGCATGCTGTTCAGTAGTGTCTGTGTTTGGTACTGTCTGTATTAAAACTAGGGAGGAGAAGAAATAAAAATATCTTGCTTAAAATGGACGCCTTTTCAAAGATCTGCATTTTTTGCTCCTCTTGGTTTTTGTTGTTTGAACAAACTCAATTAGATTTTTTTTACATGAAACGCTGCCCACCCAAAACATTCTTTATGCTGCAATGGGAAAGATGAAAGGGCAGTAATACTATTGTTCTGAGTTTTGCAAATGCTTTGAATTGAGAAAATGAGCAGATTGGAAGATTTATCGAATGAAAAAGACGGAGCACTCAACTTCATACTCTTCCCTCTCCTAAAGTGGCCGGGACCCCCACAAGGACACAGGCAGGTCATTGAAAGCAGCTGTCTTCGCCTGAGGTGGTGGGTTTTATTCCAGTGGAAATACACATACTTCAGTTTGCTTTGGCTTGTTGCCACTGTTGATCCATGGCTTCAAAAAAGCTTCAATAAAGCCACTTTAACCATCTCATTTTTACAGTTTGATTGCACCATTTTTGCCCCACCCCTGAAAAGGAATTATTGTCCTGTAAGGTAATGAGATCACACCTCTTTATTTCAGTGATACCAGTAGTCCATCAGATACTCTATGGTTCTATATTGTATGTTTCTGAATTTTTCAAGGTCAAAGCCCAACGTAGCCTTCTTTTACTAATTTTTGTAAGCAAGTCTGTGCTGTAAGCAACAAATTTGTGCTGATCTGTCTTGTAAAAAGCTGTGAAGAAGCAGAATGTGCGTGGTTTGGTTCATAGCCTGTTCACTCACCGAAAATGTTTAACGCCAGGAGGCTTTCTTTGACAGTGGTTATCATTCAGTAAATTATATTCTTCTACAATAAGTTGTTGTTGTCTTTTATAAAGCAATATCTAAATAGCCTTAAACTATTACCTGATTTTCCAAGGCTTTTAAGCAAGGAAAAATAAAAGAATGAAGTGATTATGGAGTCATGATATACAGTATATAATTAACAAGGCTGTATATTGTCGTTATTGCTATTCATCAGTTTAGAAGACACTTTCATCTAAAGCAAAGAACAAGTACAGTAAAATATTAATAGTGTAAAAACAAAATGGAGAGAAAGGTATAAAACCGAACTAAATTAAAACACCAATATCACAAAACAGTAACTAGAACAAGTGACATAAAATAAACTGCAAGCAGTTACAAAGTACATGCCAAAGTACCTGAAATACAAGTGGTACAGTTCAACGCATTGAAATTTCAGGGTTAAGTCACACAAACTGAACAACAGTGGTTAGGGTCCTAGAAGGTTGTGGGTTCAAAGGTGAGACACTGCTATTGTACCCTTGAGCAAGGTTTTTAGGTTTTTAGGTTTTTTTTTAGGTAAAATACCCAGCTGTATAAGTGGATTCAAGTATAAATTACTTTTGATGTCATTAGCCAGACAAATTAGTGAGTAAGGTGGGTCTTGAGGAGGTGCGCCAAAAATTTCCATGTTATAGAAAATATACTGTACTGCTGCGCTGGAATCAGTCCAAATAAGAGCAGTACAGTATATTTCCGGACTTTCACTGACACAGTGATAGTGATAATTCTATCACTAGAATATACTTTACTTTATATTCTATTTCCTGTAGAGTATACTCTTTAGAATAGGAGGGTTCAGGAGAATTTTTTGAGAATCTGGGTTATACGAGTTTTTGAATTAGGAGTGAAGGCAGCCAAGTTGTAGACAGTTTGTGAAGAATGAGGAAATGGGGAGGGGGAGTAGGTCCAATGCAGTGGTGTCTGGAAAGTATGAGTGATGAAGAGTTCCAAAGCACATGTGGCTGTCTTATGATGTAATAGGAAAGAGAACGTGGGGACACGCAAGGTAGAAGATGCAGTGGTGTGGAATCTTGGATTGATTGCAGCAGAAGTTTGCATTGTTGCAGTAAACAAGCTCGTATCTCGAGAGTGCTAAGTAATCATAATTCTAACTGTTGTTGTGTTTAACCTTGTTTAGCATGGTACTGTGGTTTTACACTTCACAAATCAATTTAGAGCCTCTCATCTTTGAAAAACTGTAGACAAAACACACATCCTCATTGAAAGGCGTTATCTTATTACTGTTCTGCAATAGAAACAAAAGACATTAAGGGTCATCTAAGGTAAAGATGTAATACGCATATACTAGCACACTCTTACACGGGACTCCAATAGCAGCAGCTATTCTGTGAGAAAGCAAGAAAATCTTAAAAACCTCTGTCTGCTTCAATTCTAGTAGCCCAGGGCAACTTTTGTACCTCCACTGAGGTCTTCAAAAACGGTTAGTTTTCACCATAAGCTACAAACTCCGAATTAAATCTGTCAGCTTCTTCACTTTAGACTGGGGTTTTTAACCATTTGGCCACTAGAGACTCTTCACTTTTGTTTCTTTGCACGTTTTCACATTTGTTTAAATTTCACATAGAAATGAAAAACACAGCTGCTGTGTTTAAGGTCAGGTCTACTTTCATTTTGTGTAAATATCATAGCAATATATTTCATAAAATATTCTAAGCTATAGAGTAGAGTAAGATTACTATTTTTACTGTAGAAGTGAAGATTTTTCATTATTTTCCTGAACCGCAAGGATTACCTGTTTGTAAATGTGGAAGTGGGTTGTCTTGCGCCGAGAAAGTCTTGCCTGAGTGCTATGTGTGAGATGAGAGGTTTCCAAGGTGCTGCATTGTGTATTCTGCTTCCTTACTTGGCTCCAACTTGCTCATTATGTACTGTAAATGGCTGGAGCTGTAGTGTAGGGTTGTGTAGGTTTCTGTTTGATCGCTGTGTGGTGTCAGTGCCTGTGTGCGACTTGTGTGTTCCAAAGCCCAGGCTGTAAGAGGATAGTTCTGGGCTCACAGCTCTTTGTTCTGATCCAGGTTTGGCTGGCTGCAAAACGCTTGATAGCAGTGCCAGTGCGGTGGCTTAGCTCTGAACATGGTGTGTGGCTCAGTGTGCTGTACTGGCGGCCAGTTGCTGTACCTATAATCATTTAAGTAATTAACATACTAATAACTGAATGCTTAAGACATCAAAGCATTGTTCAATCTTCATTAAGGAAAAAACTTCAGTGCTGCTGTATTAATAGCTTGGTCCTTCAATGTGAGCATTTAGAAAATTAAATGTGCTACTATTACTTTCTTTCCATGTTGATTAATGAAAGCTTTTGAAAGCCCGGTGATGGTTTATGGTGTTGCAAAAGTCAAAATGTTAACCATGTATGCTAAATTCCTGTGTCAGTGGAAAGCAAAGAAGAGCCCAGGAAAAAACCAGGAAGCATTTTCCTATTGAAATGCGAAAGTTATTTCAGTCATTCCAAAAAATTAAACAACCTAATAGATCTTTTTCCGATGTCTTAACCTTCTGTTAACACCCATTAATGCCTGTTACACATAAATGGCCTTAACTATACTGAACTGTGTGTGAAATTGAAATATAATAAAAAATAAAAACTTTTGTGATTGGCCTCAGCTTAAACTAGGTTTGCTCAAGAGGTCTGAGCACGTTAAAACTCAGGGTGGCACAACGAAGTACTGTCTGGTGTTTATTGGGTGGCAAGTATGATTTTTATACTAGCAATGAGTCCATATATGGCACAAGTATAAGAGGCTCTCTAGTGGCCCCTAGTGGAAGGCTGGCTGAAGTCTGTCTCTCACCCTACCTACCATATTTCCTCCCCTCTCGGCTCGAGCTTAGGGGAAGAGCGTAAACCTTCACCAAACCAGGGCAGGCTGGAGGGAAGAGACCAAACTAACTTCACTCCTAGACCAAACAACACTCTCCATGTGTCTCAGCTGACGGCAGGAGGTTACAAGATCCTGCCATTAGCTCATCTGGAGAAGACTGCGGGCAGGGCGCTGTCACACACCAGCGACACTCTCTCTCTTTTCTGGTGGAGACCACTAGGACAGTAATGTCACTTCAACCTTCCACAACATTAGTATAAAATATCAGAATGTGTGCCACAGATTTTTGGGGGAAATTTTATTGGAGTACAGGAGAGTCCCAATTATCCGACCTAAACGGGACCAATAGTATGTCGGATAATGGGGAAACTGAGTAGACAAATCCTAGATTAATGGAAGTGCAGTATAAGTATGAAATCTGGTTTATTAATCTACTGTAAATCAGAGCTTTCTCTTGAAGTATCGGACCTGTGATAGGCATGCCCTTATCCCTTTGTTGCGTGAACCACAAGAACAAAGCTTCACTGACCTTTTCATATTCACATTTCTTCATCATTTTTCTGTCCCTCAGTCCTTCAATTGAGGCCCGATCAGAGCACCACTTTTCTGTCTCATTTCTTTTTCTCTTCCAGTCACCAACTGTAACTTGTCCCACACTGAATTCAGATGCAATTTTTTTCATGGTCTCGCCTTTGTCTAGTCTTTTTAACGCTTCAAACTTTTGTTCCATTGAAAGAACTACTTTCTTTCTCTTCGCATTTGTCATGTTTCTCAAATAATAAAATTATTTATATGCGCACAAACAACAAGCGAAGCTACGTCAATGGCCGTATTTGACGCACTGAGAGACAAAGCAGCATGGGATTGTGCAATATTATGCATGCGCACGCATATAGTACATAGCATATATGTATATAGCATGTGTATTGCTATGTCGGATAAAATGGAATGTCGGATAATCGAAGGTTTGATAATCGAGATTGTACTGTATTATGTTTTTTTGGGTATTTAGTCTTAAAAGAACGTTAGACAATTTTGATTAAATATAACTGAGAATGGTGGCCTCAAACATAAACTATAGATCCATCCATCCTTTTTCTAACAGCTTCATCAAATTTAGGGTTGTGAGGAAGCCGGAGCCTACAGTATCTCAACAAATATCATTGGGCACAAGGCAACACCCAGACACAGACGCACACTCACCAGGGGCAGTTTTCCCAGATTCCAATTAACCCGCCAGTATGTTTTTAGATTGTGGGAGAAAGCCGAAGCACCCATAGGAAGCACATGCAAACACAGGGAGATCATTCAACCTCCATGTAAATAGCACCCCAGGTTCAGAATTAAACTCGGTGCCCCAATGTTGCAAGGCTTCAATGCTAACCACTGCACCACCTCGCCACCCTAGACTTTTGATAATGCAGAAAAATAGGTGCAGTAAAATAATCGCAGTAAAAGACATTTTCCTCCAGACCTTTGGCTTTTCCAGCTTTTCTGCACATTCTGTCACATAATTTTAGCTGTCCCCTCATTCTAGTAGTTTTCCAATCGCCCCTCCTTCTTCTCCATCTCCAAATTTTATTTGCCTGATACTTTTATCCAAAGCCACTTCTGTTTGTACCCATGCAAACAGCTGGATATTTACTGAAGCAGTCTGAGAGACGTATTCTGCTTAAGGATATACAGTATGTACTGTACTGTATATTCACACACAGACTGTACTCTTTCCCACTCTGCTATGATGCACAGTCGGTGATACAGGTATGTCATGGGGGTTATTGAGGGGACTGGTGATAGCACATCAATTTCTGTTAATTTTTATACTTTAGAAAAACTTCACCCGCAAGCTATCTTTCCTGAATGTATTGCTGGGTGCTGAAGAAAGACCTGGGGAGGCTGAGAACTGAATGGACAAAATCGGTGTTATACTTTTAAATTTGAAACAGAATGTCAAGCATAAATGTGTGATTGCTAAAAAGGGAGGATATTTTGGCTAGAAAAAATAGCACTGAAGCTCCAACAAAAGTTGGCATCTGTCCTTTTGATAAGTTTTATACATTTTGATATGTATCCATACAGTATTTTATGCTGATTTTACTTTAGTAAAATTGATCAGTAGTAGTAATAGTAATGGCATATTGTTTAGAAAGGTTATTGAAATGTATAAATAGTCAGAGTTAATAAATAATCTTTGTTGTTTTTGAAAGACATACCACCAACTTTAAATGCTGATACAACATTTTTTTTCTAGAAAAGCAAAACTCAGTAAGAGAAGTCTGGAATGTTTTAAGGAGGTTTTGTGTAAAGTGTAGAGTGAAGCATGTCAGGTGTTTGACAGTACCTCTCCCTTTCTGTAAATCCCAAAACCACACATGCTCTTTAGGTTTCATGCACTCACTTTCCAAAGCTGCATTCTGCCCTCCATGAGTATCCTCAAACCATTGGGCACCAATTTGATTTGAGAAGAAAGCACCTAAATTGCAGAGCAAATAAAGACGTGGTTCTCCTGGCTAAAACAAAGGACCTTTTCTTGTTGGGTTAAGAACCACACCACTGAGACCCACATTCCAATAATGTTCAAGACGTACAGCTTATGCTTTGGTATACACCTACATCAGTTGATCCGTTAAACGTTAAAGGTGATATTAGGTCCAGCAGTTCTGCTAGTGCAGATTAAACATTTACAAGGGTGGGGAAGTCTACCACAGCAGATCACCATGGTACAGTAACTGTCTGTTGTCTTTCCAGTTCATCTCACATGCATGGCATGAGATAGGATTGAGATCTGATTGCATCACTCCTTAAAGATGAAAGATTTCTGCTCATGTAGTGGAGCTGTGAACATAAGTTTCTGCAAGTATGTTGAAGTAAGTGTATCAGAATATAGTGACATTGAATTATGCTGAACATTTATGCTAAACAAAGCCATTCGAAATGATTGAGGGCACCTGAATGAACCAACCTGTCCGAGGTGGCAGAAACGTTCAGAAAGAGATGGAAGGGCAGACTCAAATTTTAGGTCATTGGTGGTTCTGAAACCAAATAAAACCCAATAAACCTTATGAAAGCTATGAAAGAGTTTTAATACCTTTAATACTCTGTCTGAGGACATTTTAAAGCACTGCTTTCACACTTGATTTATGTTAAATATAAGTCAATGTCACAGTAACCATATTGGTTGGTTTTGTGTTAATCTGATTATAACCTGTTATAAATATTTGCAGGTATGTTTTCTTTTCAAGAAAATAATAAATATGGTTCTTAATCACTGAATTAAAATATGGGCCAACAGAGTGCTCAGATTAAAAGATGTTTGTGCACAGTTTGATGGAGTTGCCATTGTACAGACTCCTAATTACCCAAACCTGTTTCAGGATCAGACTGACAGCTTAAAACGATGGTTCTATATACATTAATCTTATCTTAATGTATATTTTATGGAATCTAGGTTGACTTGTTAGTTTGCTGTTGGAAGATAAAGACTATTAAAAAGTTGCTGTATGTTTTATCTATAGAATCATCGTAGCTTAATGTTATTTTGGTGCCCCTGACATTTCAGTTGTTAGCACTGAATGTGAAGTGCACATCTTGATCCTTAGTTGCTTTCACATGCTGAGGTGCTGTGCGTCTCATCAGGCCTTGCTCATGAACCACTCTGTGTTTCAGCATCGCCCCACCCTGTCAGCACTATAGAGGGGAGCCACATAGAAAACCAGTATATTAAAAATGACCTCCAAACTGTCATAAACACAATCGGCCCATAATTTCAGAGATTTCAGACAGAAAAAAAACGTATTATAAAAAAGTAAAACATTACAATAACACTTGCAAGACAACATATCCCTACCATACTTAAGATGTAGAAGTCCAATTAATCCAAATCTTTGAAGATATAATGAGAGAAATTGTTGTTTTTGCAGTTGATTTGACAGGGGTTCAAATATCAATTTACGGGCATGCTGTGGGAAGAAAACAGAAGAAAATATTCATTGAATGTGGCTTCATAAAGATAACAGATATTGTTTGTACAGTACCATTTAGTGTGTGCTTACTAAAGCTAATACATGCATGGTGGGTATTTTAGTTACTGTTTCATAATTGTCCACTTTATTCATGGCTACCTCATCACCAAGATACTATTTATAAAATTGCATTGTATTAGCAGCCCTTTTATGCTTGGAAATTGTTATGTTTCTTGCCTGAATATATTTGTAAAATCAATCTTGTTCATTTACTGCTCCATATTCAACACTGTGTAAAAACTGCCTCATCTTTAGTTAGAGATTAGTCAGTCCTATGGCCCATGCTGTGCTCAGAACAAACTCCTGTGACAAATTTAAATGGCTTCACAGTGCATCAGTACATTTTCAGAGAAAACTGAACTCAAAATAGCAAGAGTGTTTAAAGTACCTTAACAGAATAGCAAAGTTAGCGTCTACTGGGGTGTGCTTGCTCATAAAATATAATGCAAATAGACATTTCACTTGGGTGAGTCATTTTTTTGTTTTGTGTCAGTTCTTTTTTTCCTCTTAGTCTTAATTAAGGGGACCCAGGAAATGATTATGTACATGAAATTAGATGGTTTTGATAATTTGTAGTGTTAGCCATTTCAAACATATTGCTTTGTCCTTCTACTTGATTAATTCCCCAGTTTCCCTGTAATGCGCTTTTAGAAATGTATTTTTACTATGAGAATAATAATTATTCTGTATTTTTTATTTAGAAATAAAAATAGTAAATAGTTATATATTTGTGTATTCGGAATCATTTGCCTATCATATTGAAGCTCTTTAGTTGATTGAAAAGCAGTATCACAGCAAATATTAGGTTACTTTCATAAGTTATAACATATTTCTAGCCACTTGGCAGTATTTCAATAAACTTCAATACATTTTCAATAAAAAGTTCAATAAACTTAAAAATAAATATATTTAAGGATGTACATTACCATATATACAAACATCTTAGACATTTGTTCTACTCTTAGCCTCAGTGTTTATCTTTACAGTTACACAAAAATCTGTATCTTGTTTTACAAAAATAGCCTCTTATTTTTAGAGATAAGTAGAAAGGAACCAGTTAAGATGAGGATCACTTGAGAATGAGATTTGAAAATTTCTAGAAAATTAGATTTGGTAAATATGATGGATTAACAACACTTCACTGCTCATGTGTGATTTTGATAATGTTTTTCAAGGTTGTGATTGATTAAAGATTTCTCAATGAAAAGCAGGGTATCTTCTCAAGCTAAGTGGTATTAGTAACAAATGTGTTAGAATATTAGAAAACACTATTGGAGCCTTTATGTAAATTTTTTAAGCTGATTATATATATATACTGTATATTGTTCCATGTACAGATAGACAGACAGGAGTTATATGTATTTTAACTCATGAAAATACTTTTTCTCAGCAGTGTATATTTTAACAAAAATTATTGATCATTCTTAAAAAGCTAGTGAATAATACTGATGGACATTGAGAGTGTTTAAAAAATGTTTCAAGTTTTAAATGTTATTTGTGACAATTTTCTTATTTGTTACAAGATACAAATACCATTGAAAAAGAATACCATTGTATTTTTACTTAAATTTTATTGAAACAAAACTCCAATGTCTTTCTTTGATTATAAGAACTAAATGAGTTACGCGTCCAACTTTGGATCTTAACAAATAATTAGAAATTGTAATACTGGACTATCTGGGTTAGAATTGATCTGCTAATTTTCAAATTGTTGACATACTGTATGCAGTCAAAATCTTGCTTGTTGAATTTTTATAGATATTTTAAATTTGAATTTTAAATGTATGTAGATTTATATATAAAATGTATACATTTAAATTTTATATATATGTTCAGAGACATTTTATGTACAACCTGAACACTCCACTGTTTACTAGCTTGTTCAGGGAGTCAGAGAATGTTAACCCTGCCCACACATAATGATTTTATGCCATCACAGCTTTTTGCTGAAGGCAAAAACTTCATACTAGCAGTAGAAAACCCACTCAGGAGGTGGTTTAATTCTGGCATTTTCTATGCCAGGTCTCTGCAACTTCCCCTGTGAAAACTACAACTCTGTTCCAGTGTTTTTACTAGCATGTAGCCTAATTCAGGTCTGTATTTATAAGTGGAATATTTTTGTCTACTTCTTCCTCAATACACAGAAAAATGAGACAACATGAAAGCCTTAGTCCTGAGATGGATTTATGATAACAGTTTGGCCAGCAAATGACTTTGTCAAGCTTTCTGTACCATCTAATCCATTTAGGCATGTATTGAATAAATATGTTTTTAAAAGCAAGAATAAAATACTGAAGAGAAGAAAAAATATATCCAGTATTTTTCATTTAACCTTGATGAATACAGTCCCTTGTTTTTACATTCTGCTTGACAGCCCACCTCCTTTGATTAGCAGTAAAAAGTATTTGGATGTATTTAGGTATCAGTTTTGCAGTGACACAAAAGAAACAAATCTGCGATCGTGGTTTACTGGAACAAAGAAGTCACTGACTGAACACTGTAAAATAACAAGGACTTCATGCTGTTGGGACAGATTACCTTAGTATTAAATGGGGGTGAATCAATAGGTTCATAGAAGTTACTTAAAATGTATTTAGTTACATTTTCTCTGTGCCATTTTTTCTATAAATTTGCCCTTGACTTTAATGCCCTTTGCCATTCTCTTATATAGGTTAGCGTATTTGAACTCTTCAGGCTGCATTTAAGTGTGTCCTCTGTGAATACCTATGGACATCTGTCATTTCTTAACCCTTTACAAATGAGTGAACCCCTAAAATGTTAATAGTACAATCTTGAGGCAAGTTGTAGCCTGGAGGGGAGGTGATTAACCTTTTCAAAATCACCACATATGATCAACAGCCTCCTCTTCTTCTGCTTGATGACATGTCCCAAACTGGCACAATACTTCTCAACAGTAGTTGTTTTTATCTAGCATAGTAGTTGTTTTTATCTATCTGGGTTAGAATTGATCTGCTCATTTTGACATTTTTGACATATCCAGTCAAAAGTGGCAAACTCTGGTTCTTTTACAATACATGGATTTGCAGGTTTACATTGATCCTTTACCTTGAGCAGTTAATAATAATAATAATAATAATAATAATAATAATAATAATAATAATAATAATAATAATAATAATAATAATAATTGCTTATACTTATATAGCACTTTTCTGGACACTCCACTCAAAGCGCTTTACAGGTAATGGGGACTCCCCTCCACCACTACCAATGTGCAGCATCCACCTGGATGATGCGACGGCAGCCATAGTGCGCCAGAACACTCACCACACATCAGCTGTCAGTGGGGAGGAGAGCAGAGTAATGAAGCCAATTCATAAAGGGGGATTTACTGCAAATAAGTTTAGCCATTGCTGCTACTTGAATGTCTGATGTTTTTTACCATGAAAATAAATACATAATATTATGAGCATAAATCCCATTGTGAAAATATCTATTTTTGATTTGTAAATGTTTATTCAACCCCCGTCACTAAAAATTGTACATTATTAAGGTAAGAGAGAAACCTTTTTCAGTTACCATATGTAATCATTTAAAATAGTTTGATCTGATGAAAATTGATTCTTTCCATTGGTGACCCCTGACATTCAGAGGAGTCCAACTTCTTAGGACTATGACATAGTTATATGATGATGGCTAAATCCCTACCATGGGAAATGTAAACCTTGGGTCTTCTTTCATTTATTGTGATGTAATAGTGATCACTATTAATTTTGACCCAAGAGATCAAGTCATACGTGAAAATATAGCCAAGGTGTCATGACCAGTCATCCACAATGGACTTATATTCATGCTTGACTTCAGCTGAGGTTTGCTGGGAGGTTTGCTGCCCACAACCCACCATTCATAGCTTTTCAACCATCCTTGACCAAGAGCTTGATGACAACCCCGTACTGAGTTTCATAGGGACCTGTGTTTTTAGAGGAGTATCCTCACTCAAGCACGTATCCTCCAGCCAAGAAGAGAAGCAGGAAATCATTTTTTAGCATAAGGATTTGATGGAGTAAGCTTTTAAATGAGCCATGACCAAAATAGTGGTGATGAATTAAAAAAAATTCTTGTATGAACTTAAGTGACACACCCTTGTTATAAAGTCTGAAGACTCAGAGTAATTGTACTGTAAATACTTCTAAATGAGGCAGATCCTTCACCTTCAAAACAAGCATGATGAACGGTCATTCCATCTCAAAAATTGTTTTTTAAATCAGGCAGGCAATGATTATTCTGACATTTTAAGCAGGATAATCCTTTGCTCATTATTTCCTCATTAAAGTGGGAAAAGAGAGAAAGGACATTTGGAGAAATATAGTACCCACAGACCATTAGTTAAGCTTATAAAAACATTTTTTTACAATTGCACGCACCTTCTTGAAGTTAGCCTCTTCCTCTGGGTCACTGGTCAACTACGTGGTGATAGCTTGGTTTTTATTGATCAGTGTGTGATAACAGTGAATCTTGTACTAGCTCCTACTTATCAGCAGACAACCCATAAACCAGCTTTACCCTTCAGTCTTAAATGTCCCTGTCTAGATTAACCTTTTCTGTAAATGGTGATTCTGTGTCGGAATGAGAATTACAATTTGCTTTCATAATCACAGTTCATTGAAGAGACCCACTCAGAACAGAGTTAGTGTCCATTGACTGAAAAACTATTAATGTACCTGTAATGCACATCCATTAATAGGGTGACAAAGCCAAGTATAGACCAAACTCACTTCTACTGATATAGTGAGGATTTTATAGATGGTAAGCATTATATGTAATGCATATATTTGGATTGAAAATTGATTGATATAGAGCAAAGATTAGGGGTGAAAGGGATGAATTAGTGTTGTACCATAGGAATCTGTATAAGGACCATTGCAGCTCTTAATTTATATCAATGATTTAGTTTCTGGTAGTAAAATTTGCAGATGATACCAAAATACACAATTAAAAAACACTAAGAAAACTGCAAAGAAAACTCAAAAGCTCTTGACTTAGCAAATGTCTGGCAGAGGACATTTATTGTAGACAAAAGCAATTACAGAGTATTATGAAGGAATCAAATGATCCATCCATTTTCTAACTGCTTTAACAAATACAGGGTCATATAGGAGACAGAGCTCCCCTCCATCATAGTTCAGAGATATATATATATAGCTCAGGTGTATATTATAAATTTTTAGCTGACATATTGTATCCAACCACCCTCCATTTGCACCCATTTAAACAGCTGGGTATTTTACTGGAACCGTTTGGGTGAGATGCCTCCTTCAAGGGTACGTTTCTCACCTGGAATTTGAACCACAACCTCCCACTTCCTAGAGGTTCAAGTACAGCAGTGTCAGCACGCATGGTCTGCAAAAGAACACGTAAAGTTTAATTGCTACTAAACTGCTACTAAAAGCCCAACCACGACTACCCCTTGAGGCCCATTATATCCACAAGCATTCCACATTAATTAGTCTCATGTGAGAAAGTGGACCTATCCACCACCAATGATCTAATTCATTAACTGATAACCACCCAGTGTGTATATTTACAAATGATAGTGGCCTTTAATGGCATCTTGTGATCAACCTTGGACTCCATTATCCAAGCAGAAAGATATGCCTATACAAATTACAGCTTTTTCTTCTTTGTTCTTCTATTTGGCCCATAACTTCCGTGAAACATTTCTTGATCCACAGTCTTTTCCTAAAGTGTTTATTATAACCACATTGAACAATTAACACCTTTTTGACAGACAGACACTTATGACATGTGTAAAACATAATCGAATTATCTTTTGTTAGTGTTTCTGGAAGAGCAGCAAGCATTTAAAGGCAAGGTATGAAAGAAGATCTTAAGGATGCACACAGCAGTGAATTCTTTGTACTGTAGATATTGTTGTTATTTAAGTTGGGAGTAAGTTTGAAGAGTTTTCAAAAACTCATCTGCTATCAGATGAACTACATGGTAGTTGGACCTGTCCTCTAAATTTAGCTTGAGACTTTCTTTAGTGTGAGGTGGAAGAACACCTTGTTCTTCAATAGAGGGCTGTTCTCCATTACTCCGGACTCAGAAATATATGGCTGTATTCACATAATGACGTCCAGCAACTGACTTCGCAACTGATTTCCAGCATTTCCTAGAAACATATTTGAGTTATATACTGTCTGATTAAAATAGTAGCTGAACTTTTCCCAATGTGAGTCATGAGAAAGGGGATTGCTGTAATATTTAGGGAACGTTTCCTGCACTCAGTATGTTGCACTGAGTCATAAATATCAGAAGTCTAGCTGGACAGTGTCTAAGCACCCTTCTGGCCTTCAGAATTCAAAAGATTGTTTAATGCAATGAAAAGAGACAACAGGCAAGTAAAAGGGCACATGTCAATTTGGTTTCCTTCTGAACCATGGATGTTTTGTTGATATTTTCGCTTGGGAAATTTAGGGATCTAGAAGTGTAAAACAGCAGAAAGTGATAGGATTTCTTTAGTATTGTAATATTAAAGCTGCAACAGTCAATGTTCATCACAGCAGTTTAGTTTTCATGGACACCTGTTACTGTGACACACAAATGCCAACACTATCATGCATAGCTGAATGGCCGTTCAAGCAGAATTGCTGTACATGAGAAAAGAATGGCTCCAAGACAAAGAGGTGGTGGAATGCTTCTCCATCAATGCATCTAATGAGAACTACATACCTGTATAGGACAGTATTGTTTTCACATTGCCAAAACAAATGTCAGTAGTTTTTATTTTACAGTTGAGGCAGCTACAGTACAGTAGCTATAGTACAGATACAGTATCTTTACCTCTGAGATTTCACAAGCATATTTTTTACTGGAAGCAGTGGAATTTGTAACAATAGTGAAGAAGCTGAATTCAGCTGACAAACCTCACACAAGTAAGTAGTGTTCTAAACAAAGCCAAATAAAATAAGATATAAAAAATATAAAATGCATTAATAAAAATAGATGTAATCAAATAGTGAGATAATCTCAAGAACAGAAATTTGTTATTGATTAAAAATGTGATCTGTTAAATTAAGTACATTTGGATGAATATTGTACAGTTTAGAAGTACTTTTTTATCCATAAAGTTTTCTTAATTGGACAAATTACTTTCTCTATCCACTAGTAGCTCCAAAACCTGCTATTTTTAGAAATACTGTAGGTGAACTATAAGTTTAACTAAACTGAGACTCTTCAGGAGCAAAGTTGGTGATTAATACTCTAATAGTGTTTCTTGACAAATTCTAGATTTGCATTGCTAATGATTCTCAGCAACAAAACTCCTTGAATCCTTTGAATTCTTTAGTTTTTGTGTTTTTCTGATTATAGCTTTTCCCAGTGCTGTGGTCTAAGCTAACCACAGCTTCATTTGTTTCTCAAAAGATGCTATGACTGCATTGCCATACTTATCACAATGCAGAATTTCCAAAATAATGCAAAACTAAACAATTTAAAATAAAAATATTTTATATGTAAATATATTCAATGTATTTTTAAAATATATTTCCATATTAAATTGTGGAAATACAGAGGTAAACAAATAGTGGCAATTTCAGAAGCTGATATTTTGTTACCTTCAAATAAGGAAAAAAACGCTTTTAGTTACTTCAATTTTATTTTCTCTTTTGATATTCTGTATTTTTAGTAAAGAACAAAGCTCTGGTCTCAATATACTTGTCTCTTTGAATCATTGAATCAGTTTCTGTTTTATGAATGACCCATTTTTTTAAAATTATTTGAATCTAGTCCTGAAAATTTGTCTGAATCCATTTATGGTTTGGCATAGGTAAACCTATTAAAACATTTCTTTATAATATCACCTGTTTTAACTGAAATATCAAATATTTACAGATTTTACAAGTGACCCAAAATATTTACCTTTGTTTTAAAGGACAATTAAACATTTGGAGATTTTTTTTACAGTTCACAGGAATCAGTGACAATTAATGGTTTTGATATTTGACACAGTGTTGTTCCGAATTGGCCACAATACTTTTATATTCTTTAGTATATGACATATTTTCCAAATAGACATACTGGCTTATTTTTGTGATTCGGACCGGTTAGTAAATTAAGTTGAGTGGAAGTATCACAAGTTTTGAATATACTGTGATCATTTACTTTGTTAACCTTAATTATGTTCTTAATTGCTGATGAAGAAACACTTTCATTAGAGCAACAGCTAAATAGATTAGGTATACTGTAATTGTCTCTATAAAGCTTGTTGCTTTAATTTAATTTTAACAAGGTAGTATCTATTATTTGCTCATCACTAACAACCTTTAGTACAACAAGATCTACTAAGTTATTATTGCAATGCATTTTCACATAGTCTATCATATTACATAGTCTATCAGCACAGTGTAGTAGACAATAACTTTACTACTCATATTACTAATCCCATTCATTGTAGTATCAATAGTATATGTTACCATTATCTATACGTTACCATTAAGTCAAATTCTTTGTAGGTGTGGCATCAGCTTTCATTTCTATAATAATGAAATGCATATATATGTTTGCATGAAAACTGATGTTAATAAAGCGATATCTGTCTTATGGTATTGCTCAGATCATTTTAAAAATGGATGCAACAACATGTTTTATGTACTGTATGAACTCTGATTGTAGTTAGATAATTGGCTCTTCTTATCAACTCCTCGACTGTCAACAGTGGATGGTGCTGGAATCAGCACAAGAACTCAGGTCAGGAATCTTGCTGCCATCTTTGCCTCAGGCCTTGAATCTGAAGCTGAGTTCCACAGTGATGCGAAAGTGTCTATTTTGTCCTTTTAATTTTGATTGTATCTCTTCATATCTCTCCCATGGTGTGACAGAAAAGCTCATGCACGCTTATATCTTTTCCCCGGCTTGATTATTGTAATGCAGTGCTCACTGGTGTAGCCAAACGGGCTGGAACATATATCTCCCTTTTAGCTTTGTTATTTGTGAATAAAATACTGCTTAACTTCAAGGGCTTGCGACTGGTCTGGCTCCTGACTACAGCCGCGAGCTGTTAACTCCTTCGACACCCACATGTTTGCACTCTGTGGACTCAGCCTTCCTTCGCAAGGCTCTGGGTGAAGCTGCAAACCCTGGAGGGGAATAAACTCCCGGCCTGGATAGATTGTTCATGTCAGTCAGTAACCGTTCACATATCCTGTCTAAAACTCACATTCTTACAGTACATTTTAATTCTGTAAGAGCCGGCTTACCAGAGCGGTGACGTCACCGCCCATCCCTGTAATAGCAGGGCCCACAGCCGCTGGGCTGGAGGGAGATCTCTCTGTAGCTCAACAGGCTGGGTCCCTGTTGAGTGATGCCGGAGGCCTGGGTTTGAGTCCCCGATGGTGGGGGGCAGATCTGATGCAGCAGTGGCAAGGGTGCCCACCTGAATCCAATAGTGTTACAATATACATTTGAGTATATTGTTTCCTCTGTCTTGTTTCATTCTACAATGCCTTGAGATGATGTGTCATGAACGATGCTAAACATTTTTCATTATTATGCACTTTTGCAGATACTGTTATAAATCTGTTGTACAGAGTCCATCAGTCAGTTTCAATCTGTGTATAATAATCTGGTGATCGAGAAATATATTATAAAATAGGCACTAGTGTCAATATATGACACAAAGATCTTTGCCATTTTTTACAATGCGTTTATTTACAAATAGTAGAATCCAGGAAACCCGTATGCCCTTTTCAATTAAATCAAAGCTGTTTATACTTTAAACATATTCATAGCATACTAAACTGTTTGTATAGTTTATATGTCTGTGTGAGTTCCATTGATAATTTTTATGTTTATTCTCATGCTAGTGCTTATTCTCCTCATTCCCAGTAACTGCGTTAAAGAAAGAATGCATGGAAAATAGTAGGTTAAGATCTCAAATGTTGAGTTAAATTAGAACACATAATACAAGACATAAGTAACACTAATGTACTGTAGAAATATCAATCTGAACAATACATCAGGATCCTAGAGGATATGGTTCATGAGTATAACAATAATCTCAGAGTTTTTTTTGTAGTTTGTGGTTTTTTACACAGGGCAAGCTGAGGTGTTTCAACAGAAATTAATTAAAGATGGTCTTTCAATTAACTTTAATCAGCCGGAGCAGTCTCCCTATGTTGTGCTGCAACCAGTGTGCACAAAAGTTTTGTTCTGTCTATTTCTGTGTGGTGAGAACGTCTGCCATCTTTTGGTACTTTGCTAACGTGCCCCTAATCAAGTCAAATACACAGGGAGAAGCTCGTACTTGTTTTTCCATGCAGAAAAGGTGGCTGATTGTGCTAATGCAGTGCATTGAAATAAGGAAACACCTTTTTTGTGAGGGTCTATAGGCTGCACTCTACATAAGAAAGGCCTGTGTTACCAGTGCACTTAGGTTTAAATATTTGGTCTGGCAGTTGCCTCAAAGCCTCATTTCTCTGCTCCTATCCAGAGATCATGTGCTGTATATAGGATTGTGGTGGGGAAAATAAAAAAAAAGAATTTCAGAAGCAGAGTTTATATCTTCCCAGAGGTCACATTAGCCATTGCCCAAACCCCAGGCCTGCTAATACCAACTTTGTGTTGTTTTAGTAGGCCACAGCTTTGGCCTGCACAGAATTCTTGCATTACATTTATGTTCGACTATATTTGCTTTTGCAGGTCTTTGTGGGTGCACGTAGAGTATACATTTTTTATTTATTTTTTACTTTCTATTTATTTCATTATAGCTGCTTATGTACAAAAATGATTGTTATGTCTACAAACACATTTTTGCAGTAATGCTTTTTTAATTTTTGATTATTTTTATGTTCTTTTTCAGAAAACCACTTCTTTGATTCTTTTTAAAGTTATTTTTAAAACACACCAGTATGGCCTTTGGTTATAGTGTATTTCAAATCCATACGCGAAGACAAATATGTTTGCAATACAGATTCTGCAAAAAAAGTTTGATTAATTTCACGATTAGATAATTATTTTTTGTTTGATTTGAAAACATTAAGATGATTAATTTGGGCATTTCATTACATACAAGCACTGATCTGGATTTATTAAATAGTGCAGTGGTAGTTTGTGTGTTAGGGGGTCAAAGGTGGTATTACAAGCAGCTGCCAATTGTTCTGATGAGTAAAACAATTGCCAGTACCCAGACGTGTTAAAGAATGTTACTGTACTTCTTGGAGGCTGAAAAGAGCTGCTACAATACAGTGTTAGCAGAATTGTGTTAGAGCTGTGAGCACAGAGCTGGCTGTGGCACACACAGATGGACATTATCAAGGATGGGTCTGTCCAGAACACTCATCTGGAGAAGTAGTTACAGCAATGCTGAAACAGAAAAAACATGGAAGCTTCGTTCTCAAATAAGATGATACCTGATACTGCTTCTTAGGGTTTAAAAGCATAGAGAAATGCTTGTTCATGGAGGACACAATTTAAATGTGGTGAGGTATTTCTGAAATTGTAAAATGTGTCAAAATCTAGCATATTTCAAACTTCTTATTTCTGTTACTGTTCTTCCCATTAGGGTACTATTAAAAATGCTACAAGCTTTAAGGTTTTGAAAATTTGTGGAAAGAAAAATTAAAACGTTTTAAAGTCTTCCCATTGAATTCTGGCCACAAATGAGTCAGCACAGCAAAACACTGTTTTTTCCTACTGTACTTTTTGATTGTTTCAATATGCGAACTTTGTCCAGGAAATATTAATTCCAAGAGGTACACCACTCCATGATTATGATAGCGCAGGACAATTCAGGTTTAAGTTCAAGTTCAAGTTTCAAGTTTATTGTCATTACACTCATATACATGGTATATGGTATAACGAAATGCTATTTAGCTAGCTCTCGGACATAAGTAGTACAAAAAGAAAAAAACAACAACAACAACAACAATACAATTGTGTAGCAAAAGAAAGACAGAGACAACAGGCAGTGTGCAAAAAACAACAACAGACAATGTGCAAAAAAACAACAACAGGCAATGTGCAAAAAAAAAACAACAACAGGCAATGTGCAAAAAACAACAACAGGCAATGTGCAAAACAACAAAAAGGTAACAGGTTATGTGCAAAAATATGCATCAACAGAATAAAATAAAGGGATAGAAATTATGGGGAGTGAGCTTTTGACATGTATGGTAGAGGTAGATTTTCAATGTGTGTTTGGGTTTTTGGTAAGAAAGAAAGGAAGAAGGCACTGTGAGGTTCAGATCATAGGTGAGAGGTGAGAGTGAGAGTGAGAGAGGCTGGGAATTTAACAGTTTGATAGTGCGGGGGTAAAAACTGTCTCTGAGTCTGGTAGTCCGGCCCAAATGCTCCGGTACTGTTTTCCAGATGATAGCAGATCTTAAAGTCTGTAGCTGGGGTGTGTGGGGTCTTTGATTATGCTTAGAGCTTTCCTCAAGCACCGTCTATCATAAATGTCCTGGATAGATGGGAAAGTAACCCTAGTGATGGACTGGGCAGTTTTCACCACCCACTGTAGGGCTTTGCGGTCAGCAGCACTGCAGTTGCCATACCACACTGTGTTGCAGCCTGTCAGTGTGCTTTCTGTAGTGCATCTGTAAAAGTTAGTGAGGATCTGGGGACATATCTTAGCCTTCTTCAACCGTCTTAGGAAGTACAGGCGCTGTTGCGCTTTCTTGATCAGACAGGTGGTGTTGAGAGACCATGTGAGGTCCTCGGTGATATGGACACCAAGGAATTTAAAGTTACTGACCCTTTCCACTTCAGTCCCGTTGATGTGGATAGGGGCATGTCCGGTTTGCAGTTTCCTGAAATCAACGATCAGTTCCTTGGTTTTGCTGACGTTGAGGGTGAGGTTGTTGTCATCACACCATGATGTAAGGAGATTGACCTCCTCCCTGTAGGCCCTCTCATCATTGTCTGTGATCAGACCTACAACTGTGGTGTCATCGGCGAACTTGATGATGGAGTTGGTGTTGTGTTTGGCCTTACAGTCGTGGGTATAGAGGGAGTAGAGAAATAGACTAAGCACACACCCCTGGGGGACCCCAGTGTTCAGAGTTAGTGTGCCGTAGGTGTGGTTTCCAAGCCTGACAGCCTGAGGTCTCCCTGTCAGAAAGTCCCGAATCCAGTTGCAGAGGGTGCTGTTGAGACCCAGTGGACTGAGTTTCTTGACTAGTTTCTCTGGGATGATAGTGTTAAAAGCTGAGCTGAAGTAGATGAATAGTAGTCTTGTGTATGTGTTCTTTTTGTTCAGATGGGATAGGGCCGTGTGTGTGGCAATGGAGATTGCATCATCTGTGGATCTGTTGGACCTGTAGGGTAGGCAAACTGGTACGGGTCCACTGTGTTTGGGATGGTGTCCTTAATGTGCTTCATGACCAGCCTCTCGAAGCACTTCATGATGACAGGTGTTAGTGCCACTGGTCGGTAGTCATTAAGACATGTCACTGTGGTTTTCTTTGGTATTGGGATGATGGTGGTTGTCTTGAAGCAGGTGGGGACTACGGCATGGGCCAGAGACATGTTGAAAATGTCTGTGAATACACCCGCCAGTTGATTGGCGCAGGCTCTGAGGACGCGACTGGGTATTCCGTCGGGTCCTGCAAAGCATGTTTAGAACACAACTGACAATAAGTTGAACATGTGAACCTTTTGTACATAGACACAGGCTTGGTAATTTTCAGAAATCACCATAACGTTTTTAAACATTTTTGTATCTTAGCTTTCTTAGTTCTACCAGTTTTAAGGTTATTTTTTCTAATAATGGTCAGTTTTTATGTCCCTTTGACAGGAAATATTTGACCAAATTAAAGATAAGAAAAAATTGTCAATATAGTAAACAAATTGTCAATATTAATAGAAATAGTCTATATAAACGGTGAAATAGATGAATCTGAATATGAATTAATATGAATTTGTGTTGACATGAATTATATGTAGTCATTTCTAAGCATTTCCGTCAGGTCCTGCTGCTGATGAGGAAGCCACATTTCTATAAGACTTAGGATGAACCCATGCACTGGGCAAGACAGCTGACAGTCTGACAGTACCTGGGAACCTGCGAGCAGTCTCTCAGAGCTCACTGAGCTGTGTGCACATACAAAGGTGCTGGGCTGAGAGTGTAGCGCGTTCTCAAAGGGACCGGCTGCCTTCTGCACACTGGCAGGAGAGCCCAGCGAGCTGAGCAGCTAGCTAGGGACTCAGAGAGGCCACAGAGCTGTGCACGCAGCACACGGGCAGATAGCGCAGGGCAATAGTAGGCTGTACTTCAGATTCGTGGTCAGGCAGGTGAGGGCGGATGGATGAGAACAGTCCAAAGGACAAAGGGAAAATCCACAAGACAATGTCATAATCACGCTAAGCTAAGCAGGTGTGTGCCTGGTCAGTACCTGGATGGGAGACCTTCTGGGAAAAACTTAAGGCTGGAAGAGGTGTTAGTGGGGCCAACAGGGGGGGCTCACCCTGCTGTCTATGTGGGTCCTAATGCCCCAGTATAGTGATGGGGACACTATACTGTAAACAGGCGCCGTCCTTCGGATGAGACGTGAAACCGAGGTCCTGACTCTCTGTGGTCATTAAAAACCCCAAGGCGTTTCTCAACCAGATTAGGGGTGTAACCCCGGCGTCCTGACCAAATTTCCCATTGGTCCTAACCAATCATGGCCTCCTAATAATCCCCATCTATGAATTGGGTTCATTACTCTGCTCTCCTCCCCACTGCTAGCTGATGTGTGGTGAACGTTCTGGTGCACTATGGCTGTTGTCGCATCATCTAGGTGGATGCTGCACATTGGTGGTGGTGGGGGGGAGTCCCCATTACCTGTAAAGTGCTTTGAGTGGTGTGTCCAGAAAAAGCGCTATATAAGTGTAAGCAATTATTATTGTTATTATTATTATAATAGCAGCTAGCAGGTGATGCAAATTTCCTGACACCACACGTTTCCATGGTAACCGCCACTGAGAGGCAGATGAGTGGCCGGCTCCCATGGCAAACGCTAGCTTGTCGTGGGGGCAGGCCTGACAAGCTCCCTTTTTAAAATGACAACTGCTGTGCTTCAAAAGAATAGTTACAGAAGAGAGGTGTCTTTTCAGCCCATCTATGCTGTTAAGAATCCTTGTGAAATAATTGAGAATTCACAACTATTTCTTTTGAAGGGCTTCTTTGAAGTCTGCTGACTTCACTTTGACTATTTGGAAAGATATTTAAGTTAAAGGAATACAGAGTTTTCTAGATTTAATCTTAGAACCTAAAATTATTTTTTTAAGAAATGAAATGTACTGTATTTTTGAGCTGGTAGGTCAGAGAGCAGACATCCAAATGGTCAGGGTGACAAATAGCCACCATGTTGCTCTGAAAAAAAGGAAAATAAAATTTCCTGTACATTTTAACAGCAGGTTAACGAAAAGCAATGACCAGGCCTTCTGAGTGATGCCAGTGCTGGCGCCCAAGAAAAATTGAGCAGTAAACTGAATGGGGATCTAAAATAGCACAGAACTTTTAGATATGTGTTACCTCCACACTCCTAACTGGCACCGGAGTGTGCTAGAAAACTCCCTTCCGGATGCAGCAGGCAGACTTTTGGCAAAAACCCACTAAAGCCCTCCAGTGCCAAATTAGCCACTTTTATAAGCTGCTTTAGAGGGTTTTTTTTCTCTATGCTTACCTTTGCAATTGCTCATCAATAGGACCAGACGTCTATGCTGTTTACTGAGATAAGAAAGAGGAAAATAACGTGCAATGCATAAGTTAACTACAAAAAGAAATCTCCAACAATTCTCCACAATTTCATGCAGTGCAATACAGACAAATCCAGATTAGTGTAAATTTCCACTTGAAGTTAAATTAAGCTTCCTGCCGAAGAGCAGGTCTGTGTTTTACATAGTGATAGGAGGAATAGTTTAGTGCTGATGCCTATGGGGCAGCTGTTTACTGCACCTGAATCCTATGGCATGTTGCTCAATGTGTTTAACATGTGGGGGGACAGGTCTGATAGGTGCTGAGAAGGTGTTTTTACTTCTCTGCGCAAGTTTCCACAACTCTTTATATAAAGTCGATCATGATCATGACAGATCATGACCCAAGGATGAGCTACTGATTTCTGAATTTTCCATTAGTTAGAAGGTTGCTGGTGCATGTGATAAGAAAATGAATGTTTAACTCCAGACCTCTGTAGAAACCAATACCTTTTGCCTCCTCCCTGTAGCTGTATTATAAGGACAAGTCTTAGAAGTTTTGAAAGCATTTCAGCATACAAAGACACTAATCATTCCCTCAGACCCTTGTCTGGTTGAAACATGCTTCAAGCAAAATAGGCAACTAAAGAAGATACACTTCAGATGATGCACTTCAGATTGTTACGTATATCCAAAGCAGGCAATGTGTGCCAAGCAATGGAGTATATGTCTTAATAAGAAGCAGTCGGAGAAAATTCAACAGGCTTTTTACAAGATGGAAACAGGATTGTGGTTCCAGTATTGAACAGGCCAAACAGGATGGAGAGACTCCAACCGGTCACCACATCATCACTAAATGCCATGATCGTGCAAACATGTCAGTACAGTAGCCAGTTTTGGAAGGGAAAAAAACATCTTGGAAATAAATGCATCTTATGGCTTTGGTTGAGGAAGTAAGGCCAGACAACACGAGGAACCTCTGTTGACAGCTCCTTTACCAAACAAGCCTTGGAAGAGATTGCTTGCTGACATTTGGCACTACTATTTTATTGTAATAGACAGCATTTCAAGAAATGTACAGATTCTGGGCAAGCTCATTGCTGACCATGAACCTTGGTTTGAAGAAAAATCATTCCAAGAATCTTGTATCTTGCATCTTGTATCACTTTAATCTTGCCATGAGAACTTCCTGGCTGATAGTCTTTACAGTGAAGCTGAACTGTAGTGTTCTCGACTTCGAGAAGGACTTGACTCCAAAATGTCCTTACTTCAAACAAATAAAGTGTAACAGGCCCATTCATGTTTCATTTAAGCCGCTGAACCCTCTTCCTAAAGATGTCTGAACAGTACTTTAGCCGTGAAGTAAAAGAGTAAAGAATCTGGAGCTTCAGAGTTCAGTGCTGTCAGTAATTTGATGAATTAGTCGTATATAAAACAGGCGTTAGTGAAACCCCAAAGTGCTATAAGTTGTTTCCAGTATCAAAATTAAACTGCAAACTGTTATGTCTGGAGAGTAGAAAATTAGATTATAGAACATTTGACACCCATAAGTCATTGATTACAAACTTAACTCTCCAAGTATTACTTAAGTAGCAAATATCGAAACATTTGGTGATGCAGATCCAGAGAACCGTGACAGTGTAACCTGAAACTTTACAAGTTGTCATTTAAAGCTGCTGTTACTGAAAAAAGGCCAAGGAGAGGGTTCCCCCTTTTGGTGGGTAGAACTGTAAGGGTTTCCACGACCCTTGGACAGAAATCTACTTTACATTTATTTTGTGAACTGATAAGTGAGGACAAGATGGCATTTCTCATCAGAACCACATTGACCAGAGAGCTGCAGTGGCTGTTAACTTCTGCCCTCTTCCTGCACCTTCCTGGAGTGGAGGAGCACTGCGCCAGAGAGAGAACTGAGCAAGGACACGGTCCAGCGGTCACCCATGTTTTTCTGAGTTGATTTGAGATGAGCTCATTGATATACATGAGGATTTTGAATACTTCATCCAAGCCTCTTCATAGTCTTCTCTTTTCAAGACTAAAATAAGGATCTTTCAGTCTGGGACTATACCTGATTTGCTGTAATCTTGGGACTGATTTAAGAGTTAAAAAATATTTTTCTATCATGGTGACCAAAGCTATAGAATATTCTAACTGAGATATTATACTAGGGCATTGTACAAATTTAACATACTGTAGCATCACCCAATTTAAAACTAACATTCTGACTTTTGTATTGCTTTGTCATTTGTTGGTGTTAATGATGTGCCAACATAAACATCTAAATAATTTTCCTCAATTAGTTCTTTTAGGTTCAGTGATTCAAATTTTGTATTTATAGTTTGTTTTTGCTACCTGTATGTAAATGTTTTCTAAGAGATGTCTGCCCAGTCTTGAATTCTGTCTACATGTGTTTTAATTTCCTGTGAGGTTTCTATGTTGTTTGCTAATCATCCTAATGTTGTATCAATTTCAAACTAGACCAGTGTAGTCACTATACTAGAATCTAGATCATGGATATAAATCAGGAAGAGCATTGGTCCTAATACAGACTGAATTCTTTATGATGTACTTTCTAAAACACCTTAGGAAAATCTAAATATATTCTAATTTCAAATACATCCTAAGTTTCCATTACAGCTGTAGTTTCTTTAGAAGACTTTAGAGACCAACTTTTCCAAATCAGTGTTGGCAAGCTGCTAGAATATTATTATTATTATTATTATTATTATTATTATTATTATTATTATTATTATTATTATTATTATTATTATTATCCTGATTTTTTACAGTTTTGTTTTAATTATTGTTGTTTGTTTGACCATCCTTGCATGTAATAGAAATAAGGCATGTGTGTCTGTAATTACTTGGATAAGCTGTTACCTTTTTATAGAGAGTATTACATTAGACATTTTTCAGTCAACGGGTATTATGCCAGTCTTAAGTGACTGAGTGATGCCTAACATTTCTATTTTCCAGATACAATTGATAAAATATGATTTTATAGAATAAGATTTTATCTTATGTACTTCTAGTACATTTAACACTGCAGCCTCTTCTATGCTAAAATTATTAAAAATAGAACTCCTCCATCTGTGGCATGTTTTTATTATTTCTTTGTGCACACCTATGTAAAATAGTTGGTGAGGGGCTAAGTTGTTTTTTTATATGTTTTTAAATGTTTTGCTACTAGAATTGGAGGTTATTGAGACAATAAAGATGTGATCAGTAATACACTATAAAATCCCAAATCTGCTCAGTAGGACCACTACACTGCAAGAAAGTGTAGTTGATTCCTTTAAATAAGTAATTTAGCACAGCAGTTGCTCTGATACAATAAGCATTCCCTTACTTTTGCTGAAGTAATTCAGCACTTATAGTCTGTATTAAACAGTAGCTTTGGTAGTTTATTGAGTTTTCTTTATAAAAAGAATGGTTTAACAATCAAAAATGTTCTTTACGATAAGTACTTAAATTCCAATTGTAGGGCAGAGAATAACAATTCCCTTAAAACCTTAAGGCAAAGGTCTGAACAGCATCACTGTCTTTTTTGGTAAAACACAAGTCTTTAACAAAACCCAGACCATAAGCAGGAAACCAAGAAGTTAACCAAGTTTACCACAAAGGCAGTGTTAAGTTTCATTTTCAAACGTTATTTATTGAAACTTCAAAGAGGCTTGCTTCAAACCTGTCCAGGGAATGTTTCCTCTTATATTTCTACAAAATTCGGTAAAGTTGTTATTTTAAGTTGAGGTACTTTTTTACAGTTTTGATACATTTTCTCTGATTTTACTCCCTATGGAGACTCATTGCCTCTTTTTATCCCAGCTTGCCAAGGCTACACCACATTTCCATGGGAGAACTGAAGAGCACAAGAGTTCTTCCTCTGATGTGTCAAACCAGCATGGTTACTGCTTTTTACATTGATAATCTAAAACACAAGCAGCAGAGCTTGAAGTGGAAGCTTGACAAAGCTCTCCTGCAGACACACGATGATTCTCCAGCAAGGTTTACAGCTAAGAAGTCAAGTCCTGGTTAACAGTCAAGTTTTCACAGCGACCAGATACTCACAGTCTCAGCAAAGAGGCTTTTAAATTTAATTTTATTATATGTCATTTCATAAAACCAAGTACTGAAGTTTGTTTCTACCGTATGTGTTTCGGCAAAATAGTCCTTTTCTGTAATGCTTGGAAAACATTATTTAACGATTTTCACCCAAAAAAATTATTACGGTAAAATAAATCCAAGCATAAATCCTAAAGATATGGATAGATTTATGGTGCGCTACAAAAGTATTGGGACAGCACATTCAAAACTGTTATTTTTGCTTCATAGTTAAACAATTTTTATTAGTCATTATGAAAATAATATGAATAATAAATACAGGATGATACAGTGCCTTGCGAAAGTATTCGGCCCCCTTGAACTTTTCAACCTTTTGCCACATTTCAGGCTTCAAACATAAAGATATAATTTTTTTATTTTATGTGAAGAATCACCAACAAGTGGGACACAATTGTGAAGTGGAACAAAATCTATTGGATTTTTGAAACTTTTTTAACTAATAAAAAAATGAAAAGTGGGGCGTGCAAAATTATTCGGCCCCTTTACTTTCAGTGCAGCAAACTCACTCCAGAAGTTCAGCGAGGATCTCTGAATGATCCAATGTTGTCCTAAATGACTGATGGTGATAAATAGAATCCACCTGTGTGTAATCAAGTCTCTGTATAAATGCACCTGCTCTGTGATAGTCTCAAGGTTCTGTTGAAAGCGCAGAGAGCATCATGAAGACCAAGGAACACACCAGGCAGGTCCGTAATACTGTTGTGGAGAAGTTTAAAGCCGGATTTGGATACAAAAAGATTTCCCAAGCTTCAAACATCCCAAGGAGCACTGTGCAAGCGATCATCTTGAAATGGAAGGAGTATCAGACCACTGCAAATCTACCAAGACCTGGCCGTCCCTCTAAACTTTCAGCTCAGACAAGGAGAAGACTGATCAGAGATGCAGCCAAGAGGCCCATGATCACTCTGGATGAACTGCAGAGAACTACAGCTGAGGTGGGAGAGTCTGTCCATAGGACAACAATCAGTCTTACACTGCACAAATCTGGCCTTTATGGAAGAGTGGCAAGAAGAAAGCCATTTCTCAAAGATATCCATAAAAAGTCTCGTCTAAAGTTTGCCACAAGCCACCTGGGAGACACCCCAAACATGTGGAAGAAGGTGCTCTGGTCAGATGAAACCAAAATCGAACTTTTTGGCCACAATGCAAAACGATATGTTTGGCGTAAAAGCAACACAGCTCATCACCCTCAACACACCATCCCCACTGTCAAACATGGTGGTGGCAGCATCATGGTTTGGGCCTGCTTTTCTTCAGCAGGGACAGGGAAGATGGTTAAAATTGAGGGGAAGATGGATGCAGCCAAATACAGGACCATTCTGGATGAAAACCTGTTGGAGTCTGCAAAAGACCTGAAACTGGGACGGAGATTTATCTTCCAACAAGACAATGATCCCAAACATACAGCAAAATCTACAAAGGAATGGTTCACAAATAAACGTATCCAGGTGTTTGAATGGCCAAGTCAAAGTCCAGACCTGAATCCAATCGAGAATCTGTGGAAAGAGCTGAAAACTGCTGTTCACAAACGCTCTCCATCCAACCTCACTGAGCTCGAGCTGTTTTGCAAGGAAGAATGGGCAAGAATTTCAGTCTCTCGATGTGCAAAACTGATAGAGACATACCCCAAGCGACTTGCAGCTGTAATCGCAGCAAAAGGTGGCTCTACAAAGTATTAACGCAAGGGGGCCGAATAATTTTGCACGCCCCACTTTTCATTTTTTTATTAGTTAAAAAAGTTTCAAAAATCCAATAGATTTCGTTCCACTTCACAATTGTGTCCCACTTGTTGGTGATTCTTCACATAAAATAAAAAATTTATATCTTTATGTTTGAAGCCTGAAATGTGGCAAAAGGTTGAAAAGTTCAAGGGGGCCGAATACTTTCGCAAGGCACTGTATATGCTTTAATAATGATATTTCTAGCAAACATTTGATCACATTAGAACAAAAACATACTTTGTGTTCAATCCAATGATTTCAAGTGACCTTAAGACTTGGGACACATTCACTTTAAAGTAACTTTCAGATTGAAATGCCAATATTTGATTGCATAATCCTTTAAAACAATAACTGCATGAAATTTCTGACCCACTGAGTTCACCAGAGGTATTTTATATACTGTATATATTTGCAAAACATATATTATGTTATAATTTATAGTGATCTCATGATACAAAAATTATGTATTGCTTGACTGTAAAATAAAAATGACCATTTTCACTTTGCTGTCCCAATAATTTTGGATGGTACTATATATAAGATTTAGTAAATATAACTTTTTTCAGCACAGTTAATTTTTTAATCCTCCAAATTATAAGAACAGACTTGTAAGTCTATGCTTTGGTCCCAGTTTAAAGGACCAATTCTCCCTGTAGTAAAGGTGCACGAGGTGCCTCACAGGAAAGAAAAGGATTCTGTCTGTTACATTAGAAAGTATTGGCATGAAATAGAATTTGCCTGAACATAAATGTCTGAGAAACACACTTTTTTTCATTGAAATAAATAAAAAATTCTGCTATTGACCTCTTCTTACTTTCATGAGTTAAGAATATGCCCTCATCTGTGGAAAATGCTTCCTTCTGTCCTTTTGAATTGCCGACTTTCACTGGCTTAAAATATTTTGGTCTGGTACAGCTTTAGCCATGGACAATAAAAAGGATGTCTGACACTCCCTTCCTCTGGTTCTGCAAAGGATCATCCTAGGTTATTTATTTTTATTCCACAGTGGAATTCTTCAGATATATACCTGAAATTCAGAAGTAGCCTAAATCTGAATATGACCCTCATATACCATAAATGACACAGGTTGCCATTTTATAGATTTTTTTCCGTAATTTTAGTTTGAGTAATTAAAAGTGGGTCACACTTTCATGTGTTTATGTGTGTTTGATTTCAGACAGGCACATTTGTGTTTTTCTACATTCCTGGGTCCAGCTGTGAAACAGCAGGCGTAAGGGTGGACAGACAAGTTATTTTCCTATCTCCTCCACACAAGACAGGGCAGATGTGCTTCTGTGTGCTGCAAGAGATAGAAATGTGTTCTGGACAGATGGCCAAATTATTTTTCTTAATGGTGCTTCAGCTTTTACACACTACATTCCTTGGACCTGGTGATGGCGTGTCAAGATGTGAGCGCTTGAGTGGTCTAGGGTTGTGCAGGTCAATATGTGACCCTTCACTAAAGCATATGGTGCCTCATGTGTGCAGTAATTCATCTGTTTTTCTCCCAGAGCTGTATTTTTGGTGGTGGAAATACCTATTTCAACTTAATCAATCAACCCATTGCTATATTTAGCAACTGTTAAGAACATGCTCATTCCCAGTGGTGTCTGTGGGGAATTAAAAAAAGACAGAGAAGGTTAGGTAAAGTCAAGTACGCCACATTCAGCTTGAGTTTAATTTAAAGAGAAGGGTATTCAGCCACATATTCTGTATGGTCTTTAGAACATCCTACACTATTTAAGGAGAAAACAGAGATAAGTGTATTACAATATGTATACAGGCTATCCTTGTTATTCTTCTTTCTTGTCTGTTGTTTTATTAATCTGTTGTTGATTTGTTAAAGAACACTTTTGCTGTTCATTGAACTTCTCTTTATCAATGGAGATTATTTTGTTGTGGACTGCAGGGTGTTCTCATGTTTTTATTGCTACACTTCTCAGTCTTTACCATATGCATTCCTTCTTAGTTAATAAGCAGTGACCTGCTTCAAACTTGAATCTCTCTTCTGTTTTAACAGAAGTGTGGAGGAGTTGAAGAAAATAGTACTCCTCTGCTCTTGTTGTTTTAGTGTGGATGATGCAATGCAATGAATGATCATAAAACAGTTTATAAACTGAATGTATACACCTCACAAAAAATGAAATTGTCACATAAATATGGTAGTCTTAAATATAAGCATTCCATCTCATTCTTCTTTTTATGTTTAGTAAGGATCTATTCCATATTTGTTTTTCACTTCCATTTTTCTGTAACTTGTAATTGTAACAAATATATTGTCAAGCCTTCCTTGGAAAACTTTGTGGAAGGTCCGGGGGACATTTTCCACTCGCTAATTATAAGCATCCTTAGATTTACGAACAAGCAATTTACAGTTTCACTACAACGATGTGTGCGTATTTGAGTGGAGTGTCCAGAAAAGTGCTATATAAGTGTAAGCAATTATTATTATTATTATTATTATTATTATTATTATTATTATTATTATTATTATTATTATATGAAGAGTGGTCTGTTAGGTTAACTAGGTTTTAATGGTAAGAATGTAGCATTAAAAATAATACTGTTGTGATTGTAATACTTTTGTACAAAAGATTATAGTGTAATTTTCCTGGGATTCGTGAACCAATCAGAAGGATTTACATCTAATTTTTTGGAAATTAAATTTCAGTTTACAAATTTTC
Organism: Lepisosteus platostomus; assembly: GCF_059453375.1. Lineage (NCBI taxonomy): Eukaryota > Metazoa > Chordata > Actinopteri > Semionotiformes > Lepisosteidae > Lepisosteus > Lepisosteus platostomus. The sequence continues at coordinate 31,634,072 of NC_142619.1, forward strand.
ACCCTTAGGTTTTCACAGAATGATACTGTTAATAAATTGAGGGATGTCTATATGTGTTGTGTGGCAAAGACAAGAATCTCTCCTCATATGTTTGCTGTTCTCTGGTTTAGGAGGAATTTCCCCCTATGTTTTTGAGGTAAAGAAGCTTTGCTGTCAACATAAGGTGATTGTGCTGCATAAATTATTGTTATACAAAATAGTTATGAACATAATTTAATGTAATAAAATGTTTTGCATTACATTGCAATAGAATTTATTAGAAAATGTAATAGCAGCAAAATACAACATGCTTCCCAGCTTGTGTGCCAAAGTTCTTCTAGTGTTATGCTGTTCAAAATTAGATTTTTGTCACAACATTAATAAGGATAACATTATTGTTGAGCAGTTAGTAAAAATAAATGTGTGCCCACTATGTCCACAAATTAATGTACCAAATATCTTCATGTAACATCACTTGAAATTACAGATTAAGTCCAAAAGTAGTCACCTACGAGCTCTACCATTTCAGTTTCAGCCTCACAACTCCCAGATGGCTTCTCCCAATCAATGTAAAGAAAAATGAAACCCTCTATTATTATAATTTCCTCTTCCTTGCATATGTTTCTGTTTTTTTCATATAGTAAAGTATTTTCATTGGAATCAGAATTTGGTGGTCAGTAGCATACCCCTATTACTAAGCTTTTGGTGTTTTTATCCATTAGTATCATTTATATGGTTTGTCCCTTCTAGTTTCATTTCCCTTTTTAATACACTGTGCAATCCCACCACTCTTTCTATACATTCTCATTTACGGACTTTTCTGCACTTCTGTACGGATTTTATCAATACTGTGCAATTCCAATAGTTCTGTGCCACAATCATTTTTTATATAAGAGATTGGAATAGCCAATTGATTTTTCTATACCGTACAGGTATATATGTGTAGTAACCCGTGCACCTACTGTACTTGTGACTGAAACACATAGACATGCTCCTACAACATGCGCACATGCAGAGCCATTTACCATTATATGAAGTGCTAGCAAGTCACAGGATTTCCTGTTTTCCAGAGACTGAAAGATACCAATGTTCTCAGATTGAACTTTACCATAAGTAACGCTTACCCCACCTCAAAACCATACCCCACCCACAACAAAACTACACCCACCATCTCAGACCTTATTTACTAAGTTTAAAATGGATCCTGAAAGAAAGTACAATTTCTCACTACAAGGGATAATTATTGAGAAGCATCCCTTCCTCTAAACTCATTCGTGGAAAATAATGTTTTGATATGATTTCAAGTCAAAATTGGTTTATCCCATTTATTAGTCTTTTTTTGTTTTGATCAGAAACAATGAAAATATGCATTTGTCCTGTCGTCTTAGTGCCTAAACTGAATATTAAATTTGTACTTGAAAAGAAGGTGTTAATTCTTCAACACACAGAACAAAATCAACAGACTTCTCTAAAATCAAGGTAATTCTGTGTGCCATGTCATTCACTATTTGAGTAGGCCCAAAAATTAAAGCCTCATTAAAGTGAGTAAGATTGATGAAGGTTATGTTGATAAAAATATTGGCTTCTTTGCAGTAGTAAACTGATTTATTCAAGGACCTTAATTGTGAGAAGGGTGTTTATTGTTTGTTTTATTTCATGATATCTCCTAGTGCAGGTATTGTACTCGCTGTCATAAAATAACATTAAAAATAAGAGATGTAAAGACACTATCATCAACATGTTCATCTTGAGAAGGGAAAATAAATAATGAAGCAAGCTATAAGTGTGCATATTAAAATTGTCTATGGAACAGAATACAATTTGAAAGTCTTGTGAAGCCTGCTTACAGTATGTGGCTCAAGAAATAACCCCTCTTAAGGTTTTGCCACTTTTACCACTTTTATGGTTACTTCCTCTCTTTAACACTTGACCACCTCAGTTCACTAAGATCAGCTCACTATATATCACTATAATGATCAGTTTTGAAAGAATTACATGTCTGGAACAAAATAAAACTTAGAGAAAGAACATTTTTTCTTTTTTCTTTTTAAACCATGTTTTTGTTTTACATTAGATTTGCCTGCTTTTGAGTTTATACTGTATACCTGCAAGATCTGATAGCTGATGAATGGATAGAATTATGTTAGATATAGCAGATCATGGCCACAACACGTTTCAGGGACACTGGTTAGCTTTTACACTTTGCTTTCCTTTGCTGAGTTTCCTTTTCCCCCTTTTTTAAGTTAACTTGAATTACTCTGAATTCTGCAATGGATGTGGATTCTGTTTGAATTGCACATACCACATTTCTAAAGGTCAAAAGTTCCTTAAATACTAATACTGTCTTATAAATCCAGTGGAATGAAAGTAATAGTGTAAACAGAAGAAAATCACTTTCACTTCTTGGTGTGCACTTAGCTGCAGTTTTGGAGTCCTTACAAACCACCTCTAATTGAGGCCATTGATTGCTTTGCCCTGAACAGAACATTAACTAGTTTGAAAATGACTTTGTTAGCTTTTTTTTCTATTTCACATTGCTTTTCAAGGCACCAGATTTATATCACTGTTATGAAAATAAATAGTATTCAATAATTGTCAGTGAGAATTCCATATTCTGAATTGCTGTTGTTTCCTATGGCAAAAATGAGCAGGAAATCATGTGAGACTTTGCAAAAAAAAATGTAGAAAGTTAATGTGGGAGTCTGAAAATTAAACTTCCTTAACCACAGTCCATCACACTGGTAGCTGTGGCTAGCAGCAGACCCTTTGTGTTTTACTATTATTTGTCTTTACATTAAGAGGGAAAATTAAGGTCAGATAGCATCCTTAGTGTATGAAGGGATATCATATTTTTAAAACAATTTTTAAATAGCTAAATTTACCTGATCGATAAAAGGAGAAGTGTTTTTCATAAGAAATCCTTAATATAAAATTACACGTTTTAAATCCACATTGACTGAAATGTTTGTTCTGTATAAAACATTTGAGCTTCAAACTAAATTAACTTCTATTTAATTCTATTAATTTGAAAACCAAATCAGTAGATGCAGTGTACTATATACTCATTTTCAGTATTGAAATTGTTTTTTCAACTAACTTCCTTCAAGACACTAGGAAACACAAAATTCAAGAATATTTTTGTTTTTAGGGAGTGTCTGAAGAAATAAAAAATAGGCAAAGTGTGGATTGCCAAATTTTATCGATGACAGTAATATGCCACACAATTTAAAATACAATTAAAACAATTAAAAAACAAAACATGCTAAAATATCTTTGACATTTTTTCAGGACCGATCATGTTCATTTTGACAAAATAAGAAGAATCATTGTTCAGCATTTAAACTCCCCAAACATACTTTAATAAATGCTTTGCATTACTATAGCGTAAGTTGTTTGTGAAAAATGTTATTTTGTAGGAATTATTTTACTGTGTCATTACTTTGAGTGTGTGCAATTTTTTATTAATATCACATTTTGGATTTTCTAAAATAAATTATAGTAATTTACATACTTTGTATTACTATATATTTACAGTTTCAAAAGACATCAGAAGATAAGCAAGGCTGGGCCTGGTCAGTGATGGGGTGTGAGAGGGGGCAATTTTCTTTCTGGACCAGAATTTCCACAACCAATGACCCTGTACGGTGACAAGGGTCACTGCGTAATAGTGTAAACGTTGTCCTTCAGATGTTAAACTGAGACCCTATTTGTTCCTTAAACATCCCATGGTCATGTTTGAAAGAGTACCTTTCTAATGAACTAGTGTAGCATCCCAAAGAAGGAGTATTTCATTCCTTCAAAATCTTATGGCATACTGTATTATAGCTACAACCTTCAAATTATAATGAAGTGTGTGAAGTAGTGTATCATTGGAAAACTAAGAAAATAAATACAGTAGATAGGCAGAAATATTTCACATACAGAGAGAAAAATGTATATTTTTTTACTCAGTTTATTTTAGGCAGTGTCACAGATGAGTGTCTTTGAGTGAGGCAGAGAAATTCTTTCCAAGTATAGAATGCACAGCCTCTGAAAGTAAACTCAGTAACCCAAGGACAGATAGCTGCCATGGTGGCTCGTTCATTTAAAATCCACTTGTCTGAGTGCACAAATTGAGCATTTAAAGGCCAAATAATGTTCTACAGACTGTGAACATTTGGAGAGTGGTCTCCTTTTAATTGCCAAAAATGGCATTGATGTTTATTTAGAAAATGAGATCATTTCTCCTTTGAGAATGTTGAGTAAAAATAGAAAAGAATAGGTCCAAAAAGCAACAAGTTAATATTATTTAATTTGCTCTTTCTGGTGCAACCAAGAGTGGGAATTTTCAGGGTAACTAATATATTTAAAAACAGCATAATCTGTACTGTATCTTTAGATGATTTCCTGTGTTAAACGTCCACGTGTATGTAAGTGTGGCATTTCTTGTTCTGTGTGGTCATTTTTAAAATATTCTTGAAAGGCTATATTGTATTTGACTACAAGTATCTTTCCACATATAAACAATGGCTATTTGTTTGAAGCTTTTACCTTCTTCTGATGAAACTGTCAATCTAGATATAAAATATCCTTATATGATTAAAGAATTGGGACTCTGACATTCTGTTTTTTTATGCTACCAGGTGTCTTAACACTGGTACACATGAGCTTCTTAACCACATCCTTGCCAATTGTAGTCCCAGTCTGATTTTTTCCAAGGAAAATTAGAATAGTCTGTCTTCTGCAGAAAATGTACATTAATATTAACACCAGAAAAAAAAGAATGTAAAAACAAATAATTTGCAGGTAGCAAAGGAATCCGCTTTCTATTCAAACCCATTGTTTACGGTATTAGTGTTTTAATGAATTGCAACCTGATTACGAAGCAAAAAACAATTTTGTGTTGTCTTAAAAATGAACCTTCTGAGACAATCCTCCAGTGTGTGAGGCTAATATAAAGGCAGAAAATCTCTTTCTATGTGAAATTATGGTTGGTCTCTTAAAAAGAAAGAAAAAAGTAAAGAAAATATTTTTTTTCTACTTAAACGTAATTTAGCTCAAGTAGGTTTCTCATGCCTTTGCGTACTTTATAATTCCTTTTTAGAGAGGCACATTTCCATTCAAGTAAGATTGACAAATGTCATCAGTCTCAATCAACCTGGCAATTACTTTTCCACAGCACTTTTCAAATGTTTCTAGGTGGTTATCATAACAATAGCCATTCGAACACACGTTTATTCAGTAGTGAGCTGTGGGCTAAGGAACATGTAGGCATTTCTTTTGAGCAGGGAAGCAGCAGCATGTATTTAGTGACTGCATATACATTCTGTATCAGAACTAAAACAGCTGCCAGCTGATATATTTTAACATGTTACATAAAACCAAACATTTTGTGCAAGCATCATGCCGGCTGTTTTTAACTCACAGAAATCTCAGCATGGTAAATAAATTTTTTACCTTTCTTCTGAGAAAAAAAAAACAAACCTTTTCAAAGATTACATTTATAATAGGACATGATATGCTGTTCATACAAAGAGCAATGCAGATTTTACAATCAAATATCAAATAACTGCATTTTGTTGAGCCAACAAGCATGAAATTCTGAACACAAATATCGTATCAATTCCAAGCATTTGCAAAAAGCATAGACACTTACCAGATGTTAGAGTTTAAGCTGAGTGTGCAATTAAATGCCATTGTTTTTCACCAAGATAAAACTGCTGACTCAAATACATGCCATTGCCATCAGTATAACCTTACTATAACCTGCATGCCTGTACATATACATTTCACTTAATCTAAGGTGTGCATTTCCTCCAGTTTTTTGAGACTGGAAATATCATGATGACAAGGATCTCATAAAAAAGATCAATACAAAATTTAAAATTTAATCTGACCCTGTTGTGTCAATGATTTTTCAGAGGAGCTTAAGTTAAAAGTAGAATTGTGTGAGATATGAATACTTCTCAGTGTGCCTATTAAAAATAGACTGCACGATTGCTTTTCCTCCATCGGAAATCACAGATTGCATGCACTGCTTATTCTGATGTTAATGTGCTATGGAGCTTTAGAAAGGTTACAGTTGACAGGAGGCCATTCGACCCAGCTAGCATGATTGGTTGCTTGTAGATAATTGATTAAAGGTTTACATCTAGCTGTTTACTGAATGAAAGCAGGGTGTCATTTTTTCCAGATGTTCAAGATTCCCACAATCCTATGCATAGAAAAAGGCCTCCTGTTCTCAGTTCTAAATGTACTCCCCCATAGTTTTCTCTTGTGTCCTCTGGTTACAACATGGGAAACATCAGAACATAAGAAAGGTTTCAAAGGAGAGGAGGCAATTCCACTGATCTCAGCATAATAACTGATGCCTCTGCACCTTGCACTGTTTCAGAAAATGTTCCAATTAGGAATTCAAACCTGAGCAGTAAACAGGTGCTAATTACACACAGGTTCACTAAAATTGAGCAAAGCCTGGGTGAAGCAGGTGGTAAAGTTTAGCAAATGTTTGCCATAAGGCTTTTATCATTGCACAGACAAAGCCCTCATTCATCACATATTCTGACCTAAACTATGATTATAGATGCGCAACCTGTCCGATTTTTTTTTCCTGAATGCAAAGTTTAAAATGTGAATGTAATCTTACAATACATCTGGGCCTGTTTTTCTCACATTTGCAACATATTAACTTAATTTGACTAAAAAGTTTGAACAGTTAGAGGCCCTTTTGTAAAGTATTACTTCAATTATCGCCATTTTTTTTCTTCTTCCACAGCTTGATCAGCTAGCCAGACAAAGAAACCTGGCCAGCCTGGAGCTGTTCCTGACCTGTGCACAAAAGCAGCTTTCTGGCCTTATGGAGGATAAGCCTGTGGAGGCAGAGGAGAGCCAAACATCCCTGGCCAGCACCCTGAAACAATGAACACTTTCACCATGATTGTCAGATGGGGCCTGTGTGAGGACATTCCAGATTTGTTTTTCTTTGTTGCCTTTCATATCGAGTCCTACTTCACTCATTAAGTTGGCCTCAATTGCACGCTCTCATCACGACACAAATTGAACATAATTTCTTAAACTTGCTTATCACCTCTACATTACAATCTGCAAAATGGAACCTGCTTTCAGTGCAGAAAAAAATAACCCACTACCGCCACATGGCAGAAACGTGTTGGTTTATTTCTGCTCTCGTCGACTCTTTTGTTTGTTTGGTTGCTTTGAGTTCCTGCAGCTTTCAAATCTGCTGTGCGATGTTAAATTTGGTTAAGGTTTGATCGGGGTTGTGTGGTTTAATTCAAAATATTTTCCTTAAAAAGCACTTCATGTACCTTTCGGTTCTTCATGACACAAGGACAGACTTGATTTTACTCTGCATTGATAAGGAAAATCAAAACCTTGCACAATGGATGCTAATAACAAAGGGCTGTACAGTTAAGTGTTTTTTATGCCATAGAATGTGTATGGAATGGTCTGAAATGTCCAGTGTATGAGCAAATAGTAATAGTTGCCTTTGCTTTTTCACAGAAATGAGAAACGTTACTGTACTGTTTTATTTATTGGAGTATCTCGATTTTTTAATTGCATTGTTATTTCCTTTCTTTGCATCTTTTAGACCTTGTTCTACAATCAAACTGATATTCATATTCCACCAAGACCACATGAAAAGGGTGTGATTTAAAAGAGGTTCCTTGAAAATTCTAAAAATAAAAATGAAAGAACATAGAAAATGCTGGAAAATTAAAGATGCAATATAGTCAGTATTGCAATAGTGTGCTTATGTTGGGGTTATTTGTTTTTCAAGGAGATTTGATTTGATTTGATTTGATTCGATTTGATTCCAAAGTGATTTCTGATTATATATACTGATCTACAAAAGAAAACATACAACTCCTAATGCATTTTATCAAATATTGTAAACACAGAAATCAAGCATAATCATGGAAAATGTCAACAAAACTGAGGATAAAAGAATAAAATATGTTTTCCAGTGACAGATAGGTGACTGTCTATATGACTATCTATAACTGTTTTATGAAAATATTATAAAGTTAGTATGACATTCCTGACCATTAACATGATCCTGGCAGTGAGGGTGCTTTCACCTGATCAGCCACTGGGAAGACTGCTGTGGGTGGATGCATCACTCTTCCTGTGTCGCTGTTGCTACCTGATTAAGTTGCAGTTATCTCCTGTTGATTTACAGCTGGCGCCACAGATGTTCTGTTGGACCCATTGAAAAATTGACCACAACCAGTCAACAAAATAACAGTTTGGTCATTGCGTGGTCTTGCGAAAGAACCTGATACCTCCTGATTGGCTTTCCAGAACAGATTCTTGTTATTCATTATTAGCTGAAGTATTTTATCAATGCATGGCTGAGCAGTAAGGCTGCCCTCAGTCTGCACCAAAGGCATTCTGGTGTTAAAGGAGATTCATCCCCACTTCATAACACTTTTACTGCCCTACAGGTTGGCTTGCACAACGCAACAGTCAGCATAATGCTTGCAATATTTCAACACTTGCCGTCCTCTGTCAAGTCTGTCAAGGGCCAAACATCATTCATCAGTGAATAACACACTCCACCACTCTCTCTGCCGCCAACTCAGATGTTTTCTGGCTCATAGAAGATGGCAATTTCATCTCTCAGCTGTCAGCATGTTACCCCTGTAAAGCCTCCAAGCATGCAGATGGCAAACTACAGTCATTCTGCTGATGTGCAGGTTACTTCTTCCTGGAATTTCTTGTGCTATAGCCAATACAATCAAAAATCAATTAAGCAGCTGGGTCAGATAAACAGTTGTAGGTCAGTGTGGTGATCCACTGCCATCAAGGACTTGGCCTGTCCCCTTCGTGGTACCAGATTTATGGGTGCTCTGGATTATTCTTTGCATTGTTGAGGCAGAGCGTCTGGGCGACGTTTATCACAGAGAAGCCACCTTCAATTACTCCAACAGCAGCCCAAAGATGACTTTCATTACTCAAGCAGGGAACTGTTGTATCTTTCACTGTTCTTGAATTATTTTAAATAATGAGTTTTTATGCAAATGCTTAATTAATTTACTATATTTTGGCCATTTTCTACTGAAACACCAAGCGCCTGGGACTTTTATGTAATTTTGACTTAATTTTGAAAATATGACTTCAGCTCACTATGTTGCTATCCCAAGGAACTATACTATTTAAACAATCAACAATACCATGCTGTTTATTATTTAAAATAGAAATAACATTATTTGGCCAATAAACTGTTGATATTATGGTTAATGTATTTCAAGGGAAAATTGTCCATTTAATGTTCGTTTCAAAAATTGGGTAAAAAAAATCCAAAATACATTTTATGCACTGTATACATTTCCAGTGACTAAATACCAAATTGTAAATGTGAGTCTTCAAATACATTTAAAATTGCCATGTTGTAGACTTAACAATGTGGAAAGATGAAACCAATTCCAAAAATGACCCAAAAAGTAATTTCTCGTGAATTACACACTGCATAGGAATTCAGACATTTAGGGATGTCTGTACTTTTTTAAATAGTAAGGAAACAAGATTTCTTACAATGGAGGACAACAATGCAATGTTTCACAGATGGTTCAAAGAGAAAATGAAAAGGAAGGCTATTCAGAACAAGCTCAAAGCTTGAATAAATATTTCAAATCACAGTTTACAGGACAGATGAAAGTCAGAGAAGGTTTAACTACTTTAGTTGAAAGAGTAACGCATTAGAGCATCACTATTGTTATGAATGGGGTGTTACAAGAATGGAGAAAATTAAGGAATAACAGGAATTGACTGAGCAGATTAATTAATAAAGCTAATTAAATAATCATAACCCCCAAATTGTAAAGTTTTTACCAAGAATAGGCTGTAACTGAGTGGTATAGTTAGAGGGAGATGAATACTTTGTTCTCTGGCACAGCTTTGGTGAAAAGAGTAATAATGCAGGCACACTTCATTAAACAAATAGTGACAATACACAAACTACACTATACACAACATACGCATACAACATACAAATTACCCTACAGTGTATGTACAGCTGAAGTTTACAGACAAGGCGTCCCACAGGCCTCATGTCCTAACCACACAGAAAATCCAAGACTGTTACCAAGTACTCAACTACAAAGGCCAAAAGAAGTGAAATTCTTTCTCCCTCTGCAAATCCGGATGCCACAAAATAAATAGAACCTGGAAATACACCCACAAACCAGGACAAGCAAGGGATTCTTCACTCAGGACATCAGAGTTCCCTTACAAATACAGAATAGCAAGCTGTTTTAGTAAGGTTCAAATACGTAGTTCATATCTGTTTTTTACGGATGATCTGGACAAGTACGTGGCACATGCTTCAAGTTCTGTCTCTTCCTGTCTCCTCCCTTCTCTCTTGTTCTACTCTCCTTGCCTGGTCTTTCATTTTTTATATGGTATCTTTCTTTACTGTTGAGTGACATTTAATCATTTACCCAGAACTTAATTAACTAAGGTAAAATTTACAATTGCACTGATCATTGAATCTGGACCCTTACATATCCAGCACTGTTAGACGTAGACTAATTGCCACTGGTCAAAATGGAAGGCTTACTGCCAGGAAACCAATATTAAAGAAACCAACAGAAAAGATCACAATGAGTGTAGTTTGGAAGACATCAATCACATCAGACACTAAAATTTGATCCCTTTTCCAGTAAATGCTACAGATTCCGGAGGGATACAGTTATGTATTCTACAGTGTATAACACTAAATTTTCTGGAAGTGACATGAAAGATTTACTTTGGGTTTGCCTTGTCAAATGGTGAGTGGAAGGCATTTCTTGTTTAGATTAACCTTATTCAACTGGCATTGCTTTGACTTGCCACAAAATAAATACGCAAAAAATTGAGATGGGTGCAAGCCCTCTACTGTCTTGTTCATATAATTTTGGTTGTGTGGCACATTAGTCCATTTTGGACTTTTGTTTATTGAGCATTCATACTCGCCCCTGCACTTTTTCCTTTTGTTTCCAACTCACTAACATATTGCTAATCAAATCAAAATGCTGTTAATCTTTATTGCTTTTGCTACCCTGTTGGACAGATGAGTTATACCACTAAAACTGGAGGACATGTTTATCTGTGTCTGAGGGATTTCGTACAACATTGGAGACTTCCTGTGGCTCCAAAGGTAATTTTTTTCACATTATCATATTATCAACCTCATTATCATAGTTTTCCTCTGTTACTGGATGTTACTCTTCATTTACTAACTGTCCAGTTCTCTCTTTCACCCATCCATAGCTGAACAGCATGACAAACTCACCTGCAATGCATTCTTTTGTACTACATAAAGGCAATCATTTATATTACTTCAGTTCACAAAATGTAGAGCTGCCATGGCAAATATGAAATGGAAAATATGGACTGTTATTTCACCAAGTTAAAGAAGTTTCATGGTACACATGGGCCTTGACTCTTATGCTCTATATGAAATAAGCTAAATAATCACTGAGGTAAACTTTGTTTATTCTTGCCATGTAAGCTCTGGTGATATAAAAACATTACGTACGACTTCATACACTGCACATTTCTTGCTTTATTCTACTAAATTGCAGGTGCATTGCTAGTTAATATTAATATTAGTCAATAAAACATCCACGACTAAGGACATTTTGTTTAAAAAAGCTTTCCTTAGGAAATGAGAAAAGCAGACTTCCCCCTCATGAGGAGAAACACAGTAGAACCTGTGTTCACAGAACAGCTCTACATCAAGCTAACTGTCATAACCAGACAGATTTCATTCACACTTAAGAAAGGCTGAGCGCATGGGTAACCTGTCTACTAAAACAAGGCTTTCCTCCCTAATACAGATGGTCTTTCCTGCCTGTGCTCAACAATGACACCTCTGGGTGCTTGGCCTCAGGAATGACAAGGAACTGGCATGAGCTCCTAAAAGTTTAGCACCTGTATTGACAAGAAAGGTTTCCCATTACCACATGAAAGAAAAACAAATCACTTTTTGAAGTTTTGACTGTATAACCTTTACCCAAAACACATTAAAGCTCCACTAAAAAAAATAAACAAGGCATTTACTCACATCTTCCATCAAAACCCTTTTGACTTTGAAATCTTCTTCACTTGAAACATAATTACACAAGAAAAGCTTTTACTGGTACAAACAGTAGGACTGTGCAAGTTCTGTCTGAAATATATAACATGAATACGATATAGTACTACGATTTAATATGGCATTAAGCAGAGGTATCCTGCTACAGTGCACATTTTAAATTATAAATATAGAATATGCATAACCCTCATTCCATTTCTTTCTTATTTCAATTTTTTCCTTTGCATTCATTAAAAGGGACCATAAGCTGAAATCCACTTATTCCTGGCAAGGCTCATGGCTACCCAGAGGCGATCCCAGAAGCACAGGGGCAAAATGGATAGTGCTACACACTGGATGGGATACCAGTCCATCACAGAGCACAGACACTTCAGAACACAAAGGGAAAACCCATGCAAATACTGGGCAAACATACAAACCCCACACAGAAAGTAATCCAGTCAGGAATCAAACCCAGCACTCAAGAGCTGAGTATACGTGCATTGATGTACTGTATGTACACTGAGAAGCATTGCAAATGTTACAGATTATGGTATTATCAATACTACATAGTTGCATTTTAGTATCTGTCAGTATGTAACACATTTGATTTAAATTCAATAGAATTATCATCAGCTAAATGTATTAATCTGCTGAGAATTCATAGCAGCCCGTTAAAAGGAAAATGTATTTGTCTATAATGCTCCTTCTATTTCTTTATCCACTGAAGATGTGGGTTAGAGGTGTGATAAAACAGAATTTGATCATTAGCAGTGATCATTTGGAGTACAGTTCAAATATATATATATATTGCAAGTAACAAGAAGACTAAAACATCTCTGTGTTTGATTTTTTTTTTACTATACTGCTATTTTCCAAAATGTTTGAAACCTCATTGCCTGTGTAAATCCCACTTGACTGGCTTTCAGCCTGTGCTTAACCCAGCGTGTCATTTTAATCATAAACTAGAAGAAAGCAGCATGAATATAAAAATGTACTGCGTATGTTACAAAAATGTTTCATTCCAAAAGGAATAATAAGCCTTAACTTTGATTTTTATCAGACATTCCCTTTAAACACTGATATCTGAAGCACGTTTGACAAATACCATCTGCAATTCATGATCAGTGTTTTGGTCAGGATACTGTATGTTAGTCTATGATGGTTTAGGGAGGAAGAAGCTTAGTCCAGGTTAGGTCATCTGTTTTCACCGGGAACCTATTAGGGGTTATTTTGGTTGACTCTGCCAAACTAACTCACTCCAACTGACTTTCCTTCCCCAACCCATGGGAAAGTCAAGGTCGATTAGCACTCTTACATGGTCCTGCACCAGTAACAGTAACACAGTTAGGACTCCACAATGTTTTAGACATGACAAGTTTAAATGAAATATCATATTCCGAGACCAGTATTAGACAAATTTGTTGTCATCATGTCTGCTCAATGTTAAGTAGAGATTTTTGTCTTTTTTACTAAGGTTGTTACTGTAAATATATGTAGAAAGAACCCCACAAATCAATACAACACATTAAATATATTTTCAGGAACATTATTAGACTGGGGCCTGCATTATGATCTGAAATCACATTATCTAAAATAGTCAGATTTCCATTAGATGATCTGCTCATTGTATTTTAGCATACATTGTAGTCTACATAGGGAGAAATCCATGCCATTCACTACTGCATCAGAATGTATACATGTATGAACTGGATTTTTATTAAGTTGAAGGACTAAAGATCAGTACTGAGGCTAATAAAAGAAACAGGAAATTTAAATGCTGTAAAGGCTGGGGTACCAAAGTACTCAAGCCTGCTGTTTGAGCAAGTTACGGAGTTTCTAAAGAAAGGTATTACACTGCCACCCTCAGGAGTAAACATATTTCCTTCAGGATTACACAAGGTGGATGTCGCTAGACGTCAACCCTGAACTTTTTGGAACAGCGTTTTGGTTTTTCAGGCTAGGGGTGGGTGGGTGGGGGTGGAGAGGCACAACACCAGAGGCTGTGTGGAGCTGCCATTAGTACAGTGAGCCCTTTCGCTTGCTGCCATGCTGAAGATGACCGCAGGATTGCAGTGTGTTTATTTAAGAGCCGGTGCATAAGAGAAAAGCAGACCACCGGCAGCCACCACCCGCTGGGCTCTGGGCAGACCCTGGGGCTCATCTTTGTTGAAAATGGCTGAGAAACCTGCCGTCCCCTACCGGCCTATGCTATATTTAGCAACAAACTGAAAACTCTTCATTCTTAAAAACTGTTTTCATTTCCATGCAGAAGGGCTCAGAAAACAGACAGATTTTGCTTTTTAAAGTAGGAAATGACGGCCAAAGTACGTCTCCTACTGAATTCAGGCTTCAACTCCTAAGCACTTGAACTAAGTAAATGAGTGCAAGTAGTGGAAATGCAAAAAATATATTGGGAATAATTTCACACTGAAAACTGTGACTGGTTGAACTACATTTTTGCATATTAGAATCTTAGATTCGGTAGTAACAACGTAGATTGTTTAGATTGAAGCTCTCAGAAATCACTATTTCTCAGCTTCTGAATGACATGAGGTATGAATGACATCATGCTGCAAATGTGCTTCAGTTGAGTGCTTGGGTTACCATTCTGTTACATCCCAAACATATAAAGACAGTTCTTTGTTTTTCTGTGGCACATCCCCGGTACATTAAAATATAAATGAGAAATGTAATGGAAAATAATAAGCCTTTAATCTAGCATTTCAGAAAACATGACAGTTTTTAAGAATGACAGTTCTGTATTCCAATAAGTCTCAAAAGGTTAAAATGTAAAGATAGATTGGCATAGTTGATGAAACGTGCTCAGTTCAGATCTTAAGCAGCATTCAGCTATTTAACCCAGTGTAATTCACTGCAAAACAAGACTGGACATGACTTTTTCACTCTTGGTAAAGCAGGACACCCACTGTTTGTGGAAATTATAAGAGATGCCTTTTTCCTTTCAGCAGAACACAGGCATTAATTTAATGGCTCTGACAGGTTGCCAAGACAAATCAACATGTATCCAGAATGATTAATACAGTATGAACAAATGTGTGAATCAAGAAAAAAAAAACTTCACCAAGAAAAAGTCATCAGCCATTGCGTCAAACACAGGGCCTTAACAAAACTGAGAATAACCTCACATTAACTTGAGCCTCACATGAAATTCCTATAGATGAAAGACAAGGCACTAAACCTTTTGTTACCATTGCATGAGATCATTATCATATCATTGCTCCAGTACAATCATCTGCAAAGTTCAAAATGTCAGTAGAAAATGATTAAATAAAAGATAACTACCACCTTCTTTCCAGATCTTGTCAGATAGTTCCTGCTAATAGCATGTATATTATGCAGGAACGAAATCTGTCATAAAGTACCTTTGTGTTAGTTTTACATACTACACAGAGACAATTATTACGAACAAAAAATATAAAAACAGCACATATTGTACACTTTCAGAAAAAACAATATTCGATCAGACACTGAACAAAAGTAGCTTTTACCAAACATTTAAACCAAAATCAGGGAAACTTCTCAATATTATAATAATGTTTCTTTATTAGCCCTATACAATTTCTTGCATTAGGAATTTGTCTTTTCACATACCCCAGCTTTTCTCCATGGAGACACAGACGCACAGACAGGGAGAGAAGCTTGGGGTCAGAGCGCAGGGTCTGCCATTGTACGGCGCCCCTGGAGCAGTTGGGGTTAAGGGCCTTGCTCAGGGGCCCAATGGAGTAGGATTCCTCTGCCAGCTGCGGGATTTGAACTGGCAACCTTCCAGCCACAGGCACAGATCCTCAGCCACAGAGCCACCGCTCCGCCCCTTTAGTCATTAATTACAATGACTTCAGGTTTTGTGCTAGGGTGTGTGCCATATACTGTATATATCTGTTACACAGCAATTAGCAAAGGGATGGAGCCTATGTGGGCAGAGTAAACACTTTAACAACAGGGAAATCCAAGGTCATGGTCAAAGACTAGCAAAAGGGTCAAGAAGCCAAAAAACTAGGAGAAACTTCACAAAATGATTCCAAGATAAATTCCAAAAATCATAGCCAAAAGTCAGGAAGGATTCCAGAGATGGTATCACAATAGTTGGTCAGTAACTCACAAGGTCTGAACCAATACTGAGCACTGAATGAACAGGGAGCAGGTTTTAAATAGGCGGGAGGGGAGGCGTGGTGATGAATTAACGAGTTGTGGTTAACCTACGCCTCCCCAGAGTGGATGAAGTACTTGCTTTGGGTGTCCTCTGGTGGCGGGCTGTTTGAACTGTAACAATACCCTGTCTGCTTTCCTTCCCTTCTCCTCCACA
Source organism: Lepisosteus platostomus (assembly GCF_059453375.1). Classification (NCBI taxonomy): domain Eukaryota; kingdom Metazoa; phylum Chordata; class Actinopteri; order Semionotiformes; family Lepisosteidae; genus Lepisosteus; species Lepisosteus platostomus. The sequence goes on from NC_142619.1 coordinate 31,650,433, forward strand.
GGTAACAGTTCAAGTTTGCATTGTGGGCCAGTGAAGTCCTGATTACATTGTACTACTGATAGTCCCCACCCCTGTCCCTGCATAGTAAACTGCTCTTTAAGGTTATGTTAGTGTCTCACAAGAGACACTAAGATTTGTATTCATGAACAGCACTAAAATGAGGAAAGATATTTTATGGTGAAGCATTACATCCACAAAAGTGCCAAATTGTATATCATCATTCATTATTACACTGAGCCAATTAATTGATTGTGAAGGATAGTAACACAGGGGAGAGTGGCATAGAAAGGTTATTGGTCTTTGCATGTAGAGCATCCAGATTTGTATAGAGAATTTGCATTTTTTTTTTCATTTACTTTTAACAGCATGCAGTACAGTATATGCAGCGAGATGCAGATAGTTTGGTCTATTACATGTTTGATTCTGAGAGAAAGATATGAGATGCTCCACAATAACGCTTGATCCACAATAACGCTTGAACCACAATAATTCGTCCATCCATTTTCTAACAGCTTTATTAAGTACAGCATCATGGGGGACAGTAGAGACGAACCCAGCAAGCAAGGGGTGTAAGGCAGGATGCGCCCTGAACAGGATACCTGTCCATCACAGGGCACACACACTCATGCCAGTGTCAGTTTTCCCAGAGGCCAGTTAACCTTTCAGTACGTATTTGTTGTGTTGGAGGAAACTGGAACACCCAGAGAAAACCCATGTTTGACATATATACTCCACACACACACAGTTGCTCTGCAGATATAGAATTGAACCCAGAGTTAGTAATGCTAACAACACAGCACCATGCTGCCGATAAAAAAACCATCCTTCTTCTAAATTTACATTTATTAAAAGTAGTAAATAATTATTGCATTGTGAGATGTTTTGCTCTGCAGTTTAAAATTATTGAAAAATCAAAATTGAAGTCAGTTTAAATTACATTTTCAGCAATACAATTCAGCATGGTCTGCTTTTAAAAATAGCAATCTACACAAACCTTACCTACAGCAGACTTCAGTCTAAGATGCTTTGAGGATGGTTGTCACAGTAGGAAAGCTCATTTGCTTCAAACAAGAATGCACTGTGGTTGGCAGGGTGGTGCAGGGGTCTGTTTCTCACCAAAATAGGTCAGAGCCCTCCTATGACCCTGGATCAGAGGAAGTGATTAGAAAATGGATAGATAGATGGATGCATTGTGCCTTGACAATTTTTCCACACGATGTACATACAGTATCTTAACTGTTTTCACCTGAAAAATAGAGATGTTTTACCCCAAAAAATGTAATTTGTAAAATGTTACATGTCTTACAGGGTTTTCTTGTTAAGTGGCATTGTAGGTTCAGGCCCAGACAAAGTCAAAGTGCAGCATGTAACTGTAGAGTAAATTGGGAGGATTTATTTTAAAATGTAGTTTCTGCTTTAAAGCTTAAATGTGGATATTTATGTTCCAGAAAGAGACAAGAAAGAGAAGGAAAGGTCCACTTTATGGCTCAAAATAAGGATTTATTTAAGGAGACTAGCCTGACCAAAAATGTTCCATTTCAGGACTATTAATCTTCTTTCTGTGGATGTACTTACTGTTCCCAGCAGTCCTTAAACTGTTTGTTGTATTGCAAGAATTGAACCCAGGATAGAAGGTGAGTCCTCAGGATAGGCTAGCTAACTGAGAACTGAGAACACAGAAGCACATGAACACAGGATCATTCTGGTCAAACTCCCTGGGAGATCTGCACTCCAGTCCTGCTGCATTTCACTGAGGGTAAGTTAACCCATAGCTCTGCCACAGTAGCAAGAACTACTGTACCTAAATTAATGCATCAAATAGAGAATGTGTAACTAGAAAATGCATGGTTCCAAGTTTCAGCCCAAAATGATGAGGAAGAGTGGTATAAATCCTATTCTACATGAATCAATGGATGAATCAAGACAGGGCAAATTATAATAGACCAATGTCATTGATAAAAAGTGATTTGTACAATTATGGATAAGAAATGTTGAACAGCGGTTTGATTCGTTTTTACCAAACAGAGCAGGCTGTCCCAGTACATGAAATCTCCTTCATCCATTGCAAACTCTTATTATTACATACAAAAGAGGTCAAATTACTTCTTTATGTTCATAGTTTTATCATGTTCTTGTTTAATTGTTTCCCTTTGCTCCATGCACTATTTTAAGAAAACATTCTAAATAAAGAGATTAAGTTTGGTGGTGTAAGATACTGCTGACTTTCCTGTAGACTGGTCACAGTAGGATAGTTAGAATTATTATTCTAATATTTTGCACTGGGTACCTAAAAGGCATTGAAACGAACACAAAATGTCAATCCTCCTCTGCATATGTCATGGCGGAGCCTTTTCCTAGCATCATACAGTATGGGTAAAGACTAAGACTGACGCACGGAGCTAAGCACCAATCGTCAGTGCTGGGAGGAATAACTTATTCAAATGTGTTACATCTTAATTTCTTTAATAAAGGAGAAGATTCCTGAGCCAGAACATACAAAGTAAACCCACTTGCCTGGAATGGTTTGGCACCTTTTTAATCCAGGCACTCAGGGCTCAGACCAAACAGTCTCATTACAACCCTGCCGTGCATCTTATTTACAGCCCGTTTGATGACTCCTCTACCCCCAAGAAGGAATCCATGGAAAGTTGATCTTCAGCGGCAAATGTTAAGGCTCTGCTAAGTCTCTAAAAATACATTCTCTGTTTTTCAGTGGTCAATAAATATTTTGGTTAAAACTTGCCGAAGATTTGCACAGAGCATGCAGCATCACTGCTCAAGAATGCTGCTCGGCATTTCACACTGTGTACATGTGGTTTTGACTCCCATTTGTGAGAAAAAAGGAAAGACATTCTTATACGCTCTGTGTGATTTTAACCCACACAAAGAGTAAACTGAAACAAATGTGGTATTTATAAAACTAAAACTTCACTTCATAGTCATGCGAGTTCTGAAATCAACCTGGATGTCTGATTAACCCTTAACTCTGTGTACCTATTTGTATATGTGTTTATTATTGCATTTGCTTATAGTTTATACTTTCAACAATTTGTATTATTTATACTCACAGAACTGCCTCCCCCAGTAAATAACTCTATGTTAATGGGGCTTTAGAAAAAGTACAATATTTACACAAGAGTAAATATTTCTTATCAGTTAATCAGGTTTATTGAAAAGCATGAACTGGCTGTGTATGGTGATGTAAATGATACAAGGCAGATTTTAAAGCCTTCATCACAAATCTAAATCTGCAGAATGGAAAAATTACTATGTCAGGCCACATTCCTGTTGCTAGGGACAAACTTTTACTGAACTTCTTCCCCATAAAACACCAGGCTGAAAGATTAATATAACTTGGAGAACGCTGGATTTGTAGACAACTTTCCTGTTTTCAGGAAAGGCCATGATTGTTCATGAAATGTGATCTACATCCTCGTAGGAGGGGTTCATTACAGCTTGAAAAAGACAAATTGACAATTATTTTTTGAGTTCCTGCCTCTGATTCATCACTTTCTTTAAATTCTTGAAAATTTGACTGTACAGCATCCCTCAGGATAGATTCTGAGCTGTTCTGAACAAAATACAATAAAGATGTTAAAGTGAAATCCAATCACAAGCACCACAGCAGTTTCTACCCAGGACAAATGCTAAAACTTTTAGGAGTGGTTTCTTACAAATAGTTACAAGCATATTAGTTGAGTATGTAAAGTGTATGCCTGCATCTACCAAGTGTTTTCTATTTAAGCAAACAAATCCATTTTAATCAGTTATTATATTGCTCACCATTAACTTGGATCTCGATTCTAAAAATTTGGAGAATGCAAAGAATAGTGTTGTGCAGTGTAGTCAGGGAGTAGTGTTGATGTCACGTACTGTATCTCCTTTATCAGCGTTTCTCCCTGCATTTATGGATTTCTCCATTTAAGTGAATGATTCAATTTTGTTTTTTCTTAGTTCAGTCAAACCATAAATAAAGACCCAATTTGAATTTTCGGATTCTTTGGCTTCTTCATTTGACTTATTCCACCTGCCTGAGGGAAACGACAATCCTGATGGTCTTCCTTTCGCTGTTACAAAGAACAAGCAGGGAGAAGTTGGGAGGGATGCGCAGGAATTATGGGCAGGAAGTTGTGGTAGAATTGTGATACGTATAATTAGATGAAGAAGAGACGAGGGCATAGTTATGATTTGACCACTTTTTGACCAGAATCGTCCTTCAGACCATTACAGGGGTACATGCCCGAGCCCTAGTGAGCTCTTTGATCGTCATCTCTATCATCTCATTATCCTGCTGTGACCTACCAGTGCCACTGGGTTTAGGATGGGGTTAGTTGGCTAAATCCTGCATGCAGTACTGTCGGGAGGGACGTGACTCTGATCCATCTGGTGCGAACTGAACCTACAGCACGGGGCTGTGCTTCCTGTGACTTTAAGGCTTGAAGGAGCAGTGTACTGCATGCCATTGCTGCTGGCCTGATCGCAACGTGAATTTAACAGAGACCACAACGTGAACATAAAATGGATTTATGCAGAAAATAACAGAAATGTTTAGTAAAGCACTCGGGATTATATTCCAGCTCCGATTGCGGCTCAGCAGCATCAAAAAGGTTGGGTCCTACAATACTAACTGATCGTGCGGTAAAAATACATTTAATTTGACAAATAAAAAAATGTTAGTTTTTAGTAAGTTAAACAAACCCGCACCATACATTAACACTATAAAAATAAACACAAGATGTAATATAACAACAGAAATGTATCCAACAGCTTTTAGGGTTAGTCATATTTAAACTACGAATGCGGATAAATGGATTACCCGTTTGACTTTGCAAAAGTCCCCAAAATGTAAATATTTAAAGGCAGCACATACGTCGTCGCTCAGCCGTATAAGTGTCGGATTATAGTGGAGGCCAAAAGCTACAACAGCAGGACTTGAAATGGGTCAGAACTGACCTTGTTACACATGAAGCTGATCAGCTAGGATTTCGAAAAGAAACGGCTGGTGCTTGGATAGTAAAGATGTTTCTACAATACCTTTAAAACACCTTTAAAGAAAATGCTTATTTGTGGCCACGAACAGACAGAGCAAGATTGTCTATTTATCAATTTGAAGATAAAGTGTAGACCAGAGCCAGAATCAGGAGAGGGATTCACGAGAACGGTGACGGAGCCGAGAGGAAGTAGCGCAACAGCCGGACTGGTGTTACTGACGTGGAAGTAAGGCAACGGCCAAATGTGGGGTCAGCTGCTGGAGACAGATGGAAGGTCTCTTTGTTTTAGGGATTGTTTTTAGATTAATGGAGGTGTCTGTTAATGAACTAGTGAAAAAGACTTGTGGCATTGAGACAGTTTCCTGGGTAAATTGACATCTGGGAACCGTATGTCCTCGGAATTGGGTTGGAGCTTGAGCAGTGGAAAATGGTTCCTTTCAAGCGGGATGGAATAAGACGGAGAAGAGCAGAAAGGTAGAGTGCACAGTAAGATATATTAATAAAGAGTCTCTAGAATCGTGAAACCTGTCATTTGTCCTCTTCTCGTTCATCTAAAAGAGAAGATCTTTGTTTGAATGTTTGGCCTTAATGTTAATAAAATGGTCTTGTAATAGTTTAGTGCCCACCCAATCTGTTCATTTCTCTTGATAATGAAAATCAAAATCTCGTTTTGTTATAAATGTCATGAGATCATATGCTTTTGACCTATAATCTCTGGAGTGCTACTGAAATATGTATGCATATTTCAACCAATCTTGTTATAAATGTACCTGATCACTTCTGTATTTTACTTAAGGCTATTCCTAATGGTTCCAATAGGTGTCTGCTCACAGCGGAGGTTTTCTTACTTTTGAATTCATATAAGCAGTTTAGTAATAGATCAAGTGGGTAGCTGCGTCAGCGTGCGTAGGCTGCAAAGGAACAAGTTATACAGTATGTTTATTCCATGCCGGAAAAAAAGAAGAAAGAAAACACGTTTCGGCCGTGGAGTTTGCGGTGTTTTCTGTAGTTGAGCTCTGTTATTGACATTACCTGTTAAGATCTGTTAACATTTTTTCTCTCTTTGTTGTAACGGTAATATTTAACATTTAGCAGCTCCTACAGGTATCTGACATACTGTACTTGTCAACCAGTCCTGTGTTTTTTCCACACAGATTGTTGAAGGTGGTAATATTTGATAATTGTATTTTGATTGCTTCAAATCGTGCTGGTTGCACTACCTTTGAATTATAAGCATGTATGACAATTGTAAGCACATTCCTTATTAAAAATAGTACCGATACAAGCAAATGTACTTGTAATCCAACCTAATGTCAGAATGTATCTCAAACCTCCCCTTTTGGCTTCACACTTTCTCTTCAACCCTTGGGAGCCGACTCGGCTAACCCAAATTAAGTGAAACAAATCATGAAATTGAACCAGTATGTTATAACCTCTTGCTCATGGTGTTTTCCCAGTTCCTATTCGTTTTATTTTGTGTACTGAACACAAATCCTCGATGGTCTCGGAGGAAGAGTGTCAACAGAAAGAACTACAAAGCCCACAAGAACCTTTGAAGACAAAGTGACCGACAGCAGATTTCACATCTTGTGAGAAATCCTACTGAGTGGACGTCCATCTCGATGGACATCTCTGAACATCTCCAAACGTCAGTGAAGTCAGGGCCTTGATTCACAGCAGCTGGAGCTGCCACTGGGGATGGACTGATTCACTGGTAACTGTTTTGCTAGGGCAGTATATGTTCCAATTCCTTTAATCTCCAGTGGGCTCCCCATTTACATGGTATTGTATTTTAATTATATTTTGTCTTCTGTTTTCTCTGTTTTCACTGAGGGGCCCGGTAGGTCTACAACACTTGCAAGATGTGTTTCTAAATCAGATTAGAAAGCATACATTTATGAGATTCACTGTTTCAATATCGGCGCATAACCCTGGGTTGTTTTTTGCCAGTCTGCGCAGGTAGCTGAAATAATTTTGATTATGACATACTCTGTGTTGCATATATTTCTAATTTAATTGTAAAATAAAAGTATTTTGGAAGAAGAATCTGGTTGCCTTTAGCACACTCTTGTAACAAAGATTAATATATTTTTGTCCATGAAGGTGATTGATATGATTTTTGAATGATTGCGCCCTGTGGTTTTTGTGCACTTACAGTACCTCCGGGCTGTTTTATAATACAGACTATTAGGCCTCACCTATTCTCTGTTGTCTGTTTTTACCCTCAACTATAATGTACTAATAGAGAATTCTTTTCCATCATTATGTTTTGCCAAGTTTCTGCTACTCTGATGACATTAGAGTCTTACATTAATCCCGCAGTTTCAAATTCCATCATTTTTAAAAAATATTTTTGGCTTCTAGACTTGTGGCACTTAAGGGTTTGCTTAGAGAAAATATTGCTTTCCTGTTGTGGTAGTCTCTGGGAACAACGTCTTGTATTTTTCCTATATTTATCTTGCCCCACCTCCTTCCTCTGCAGTTTATTATTTTATGTATTTTTATTGTTTTTAGCCATGTGTATGTTGTGTCCCTTTACTGTCAAAATCAGATTATTCAATCTACACAATTTTCAGTTGACAAGGAAGGTCAAACAACAGTATATACTTATGTGTTGTAATTATACAGTGATAATGGGATCATAAATTGGATGTTTTGAACAGTTATCATGCTGGTTCTGTTTCTTTGGTATCTACATTTCCTTGATAAGGATTCTGAGCTGTATTTTCTATCGTCATCACACCATGAACGACAGCATCAGAGCAAGCCACTGTTTATGTGGGACATAGAAGGATGGAAAATAAGCAATAAAATAAACAATTAATTCTTAGGTATTAAGAATTAATGGTTTGGATTGGTTTGTAATGGTTTGTATTTTTTATTGTACAAACCATTATTTTTGCTAGTATCTTATTTTAATAACTAAAGGCAACTATAATTTTTTCTCTTCTTTTTCATGAAACTACCAATTGATTTAATTTGATAATTTAAATAACCAGCTGTGTATGCTTTGATAAACTCTGTTTATGCTTTATTGGATTCTCACGTTTATATATATGTCTTAGATAACCTTTATATATACTGTACTGTATATGCATCATGAAAACATAAGAAGAGTTACAAATGAGAGAAGGGTATTTACTGTAGTTAATCTACAGTAAGTTGTTTAGTGGCTATTTGATCCAAGGTTGTTTCATTAAGTTGGGTAGCTTTTTACATGCTCTGATAACCCTTTATGTAAATTCAGTTGATTTAAAATGATACATTTTTATCCACTGATCCATTTGATCGCTGATCCATTGATTTTCAGTCCACCCTTCCTGATGAGCTTTTATCACAGCAAAAGCAAATGTACGACAACTGTAAGTAAATTATACTAAATTAGACAACAAACCTTGATGAATACTTCTTATTGTGTTTTGCATTCCAGGTTCACCATATTTATCAGATAGAAACCTAATAAATTTGTTTTTTATTGAAAACAAATTGATGTAAACAATATACAGGGATGTGCATGATTTTGTGAAGGAGTTTTTCTTTGCTGGAATAATATACAGTAAGAGAAAACAGAGTGCTTTAGAAAACTTAAAAAAAACAACAGGAAGTTGTTTAAGAAAAAGAAAAAGCTCAGGCATCAAAGAATATTAGTCCAGAAGAGAAATTGAAAGAAATATTGCAACGGAGGCTACAATAACAATAAAAAGTTATTTCAGCTCTACAACACCAACAGAACTGTGAAGGATAAAGTAAAACATATCTGGGACAAAAATGGTAATCTTCTAAACAGTGAATGGGGAAAATTATTATACTGCTACTAAAAAATATTTAATTCAGGTGTTCACTAAAGACAAAATTAACGACATGCCTCAGGCAATGGAAGGTCAAAGATAGCATATAAGAGGGAGTATTGTTTTTGGTACTAGTAGAAGCACTTAAGATTAATAAATACCCAGTGCCTGATGGTATCTTATCAATTATACTGATGGAAATGAGAAATGCTGTTCACAAAACATAGGGACTGTTACAAGAATTGTGCCAAAGAAATGTTTAGTACCCAGAGACTAGTCCTGAACAGAGAAGACTGTGAAGGGGACCTGATACAAGTGTTCAAAATCCTCAAAGGCAGTGACAAGTTAAACTTTCTTCAGAGTGAACAGTGAAACATGGTCCAGAGAGGGGACAGTAGTGAAAGGAAATGTAAAACTGAGAACAGGAGCCACATATTCTCACCTTGGTCATGTTCTTTTCATTTCTTATTTTGTCTTTCTTTGAGAGACGCTATTCCATGTGCTTCAGTATTTGTATAGAAAATGTTATGTCACGATAATTAAATATATTTAAACTGGAACATTAATTATAGCAAGGCCATTTTTATACTTGATTTTCAGAATCAATTTTTTTGGAGCTTTTCGATGGATCTGCTTGGATGAGGCTTAAATCTGAAAAGTAATCAGGACATTCAGATTTGCCAGTTAATTTTATGGGTCTTAATTAGTGGCAGAGTAATAAGTAATCAGCTCAAAGAGTCTTTGATGTTTCATTGAATTAATTAATTGAAATGTCAATCAAATTAATTGATATTTTAACATCTTTTGTGGTCATTAATAATTCCTTTAAAGAAATGCTGCGAAATGTGTTTTTGATTAGAACTAAGGAAGTACTCTTCATTTTTCTTCAATGGAATAGCATAATCAGCGTTTCAACGCGTCTTGGATAGGAACATTAGATTCTAATATAACACCACAGACAACAAACAGCTTGAAGACAAAAGGAACAGCATTTCATGCTGAAATGAACATGGAGAAATTACATTAGGGATCTTGTACTGATCTACTGTAGTTGTGACATCAGAGTTCGTACCATTCTCCGGTAAAGGGTAAGAGTAGCCTTGGTATCCTCATTCTAAATATCCTGTACATTACAAGGATGTGTGAATCTGGGGCTTTGGGTGAGAGAGGTTATTTTCTTTTGTCTAGAGAAATCTCCTGTATTTCTCAGCCAATACCATGTCTAGAGAAAGTTCAAGTATCGGCTGCCAGTTTGTCCCTCTCACCTGAAGGAGGCTCCACAGCCACAATGTTGTGTCTCTTTTCTTTTCAGCATGGAATAAACCTGTTCCTTTGCATGTCTAGAGGAAACCTTCTTGAGCTCTCGTGTCAATATACCAGCCAGACCAAGCACAGATTCACCAACACCTGATGGGTGCATGTATGAAGTTGTTATGGCTACTGACTGTGGGGGTTGCAAGAATTTGTTACAGTATGGGTTAAGAAGGCATCCAGCCAAGTACTGTATCATCTGTAGATTTGGCATTGGTAAGAAAATACTTTGCCCATTTAAACCCCTCACTAACTTCTGACCAGATTCATCCATCACAAAAGGCAGACAAATTAAGAGATGTTGGAACTGTGAAGGTGGCCAAGGGTATTTATTATTCCAGCTGCAGGAAAAATAAAATCTCAAGCACTTCTGATTTTCTCAGCTGCGGCCTGAAAAAGGTCCCAGATACCTCTAATTTCTCCCACTGGCTTTGTCCAGCCATTGGATGACTTAGTTATAAAATGTTCTTTTCTTGTCAGCATCATATGTCCCTGATCTGGTATTAAGAGGCTGGGCAGCAACCCAGCTAAACTGTTGAATCAAATTCCTTGAAATTTACAGAATTAAAATCAGCTGGGTAAATAGCAACAGATGGTTCTATTCTCAACGGCTTTTTCTCCTGCATGAAATTCATATCTGTACCTTAAGAATTAGACAACAGGGCGCTGTTGTGCTTTTTCTCAGAATTATAATGCATTTGCCGAAAGGGTTACTGGAATACTCTATCACATCTAGGTTTCCAGAAAAAGAAATGCACAGAAATATGACATAGACTACTTACTGTATCTATTTCATGAGCTATATCTTATAATTATTTTTGTCTCAAAGGCCAGATTGTTTTGATATTTTAATTTCCAGATACTGAGTCATACACCAATTATTGCTTAGGAGGGGTTGTGCCTGTGTTCGTCTTTATGAGACTAAAGTCAAGCAATCCTGAGATTTTTTTCAATAATTTTATTTTGCCTTTCGATACAAAATGTTCCAGCTGGTAGACTTATTAGACAATGCTTTAGTGGCAAGTTTGTTTCCTGCTGCCCAACTGAAACTGAGTAATAAGAATACTATTTCTTTCCATAAAACAATTGTTTAAACTGTTGTCTTTCTTGATTAAGAGACAATACTGATAAAGTATTTTCAACTGTACTGTTGGTATTTAGAAAAGAACTGCATTCGTAGAAATGATTGATTGTTTTTTTATAAAGCCATGCTTACAGTACAGTAATAGTGTAGCTATTTTGCAAAAGCAAAATGTTGCTTTTGCTTTATTTGTAGGGTTTAAGGATACTAAGATGCTTTGCATTCCATAAGTGTAAGATTCCATACAGTATGTAACAGTATTTATGATACTGAGACCGATGGGAAGTAAAAGTACTACAGTTGACTGTAGATTCAAGTGTATCAGATAGTGTTGAAAGTATTGTTCAGCTTTTATCATACTGTGCAAGGGTTAAAGTAAATAAAAGTTAAGGTAGAAGTGTAATTAATATCAAATCAAATCAAATCAAAGTTTATTTATCAAATGCACAACAATACAGCGTGCAGCAGTACTTGCTGGCAATGAAATGTATTTTCTGCAAACTCACAAAAATCACAAAATTAAGGTTACGACAATAAGGTAACATAATAATAGATGTAATAGAAGATGAATAAAGCTCAATATGAATAGAGCTGCTATGTGTCCATGGTGTGTGCAGTATATACAACTAGTGCGGTATGCTGAATACAATGAAAACTGTGTGTCCATGTAGCCATTACAGGTGATTTGCTAAAGGAGCTGCAGGTAGGCTATTTAGCAGTCTTGTTGCCTGGAGGTAGAAGCTGTTCCGTAATCTGTTGGACTTGGACCGAATGCTTCAGTACCGTTTACCAGACGGTAGGAGAGAAAACAGTTTGTGACTGGGATGACTGGGGTCCTTGAGAATGGACCTGGACTTCTTCAGACATCTAGCTGAGTAGATACCCTGGATGTTTGGTAGCTCACTGCAGTACTTTGCAATCCTGGGCGGAGCAGCTCCCATACCAGGCAGTGATACTCCCATACTCTCAATAGTGCACCTGTAGAAGTTGGCCTGGATATGTGATGGCATGCCAAACGTCTTTAGCCTGCGGAGAAAGAATAGGCGCTGCCATGCTGTTTTGACCACGGTGTTGATGTGGTGGGTCCAGGTTAAGTCCTCTGAGATGTTAACTCCCAGGAGCCTAAAACTGCTGACCCTCTCCACTGCAGTCCCATTGATGTACTGTAGATAGGTGTGTGATCTCCTGCCTGGTGTTTCCTATAGTTCACAATCATAAACAATAATAAGGTAATAAAGTTAGTAATGTTAATGATAAGGGTAGTGATTACAATAATAATGTTAATACTATTCTTTGCTGACTATTATTTGAGCGTTCTGTTCGTACAATTGTGTCTATTTGATGATTAATGCTGCCTGAATGACCAAGCAAGGGATAGGCAGACCAATTACATTCAAGTCGTAGTTCAAGTGTGAAGAATTCCAGTTTTCAACTGCTCGAACTGCTGTGCATTTATTTTAAGATTTTTTTTTCTGTTATTGAGCAGTATGCCTACAATCAGTTGATTTAATATATCCAAGGTATTTGATGATTTTCATAATTAATTATATAGTAACTCTTGCAATTCTGTAAATTCAACACATACATAGTTCTTGTGTAAAGGTTTACTTCAAATGCAACATAAACGACAGTAGTCAAAATATAAATAATTCAGTGTACAGTAATATATTAGGTAATGCTTCACTGCCAGTTTTCTGAACAAGTCTGAGGGAAATGAATGCTAGAAGAAGCCTCCCCTGCCAGCTGAGCTGATACCGTGATAATGGCGAGATGTCATGTATTGAATATGGAGCCTGGAAAGAGACAACGGCAGACAGAGTGAACAGATGACATTTCAATTTATTGGATTGAGGATTCCAATACAGAGCCTAGCCTGGCCAGTAATGGCCGCCACGTGAGATATGCCCTTGACGGCCCAGCACTCCTTCACCCACCAGGCACACAGACGCACACTTGCACCCAAGCCAAAACCCACACAAACGTGCGGTGAACATACAAACTCTATGCAGATAACTAATCCATGTCCGGATCTGTGTTTGTGTTATTTTGTGTTAATGTGTTAAATACATGAACACTCCCTCCATTATGTTAACGGAGAGGGAAGGAAAACTGAGTATCTCCTCTAATGAAAAAGATTTCTGTTTTGCTTTGTCTGAGGGTAAATTGAGGCTTTTGTACTGTTGTATGCTTTGAACGTGTGGGTCTGTTTGCTTTTCTGCAACACACGCACATAACCTTAAGTATCAATTGCAATGATTACATCACAGGAAGATTGAATCAATTTCCAAAAACCCAGTGACAAGGGTCTATGTCGCAGGCATTCAAAAATTAATGTATACTACAGTACCCACAGGTAGCACGTTACTAGTAAATGTACTCAATTCAAGCATCTGTAGGAAAACTAATTTCTCAGATTACATACAGATACCTTTTATATAGAAGTGGTTTATATCAATATTAATATAAGAACAGTACCTGTATAGGCACCTGGTGTGTAGAAGGATAAATAGCAATGGGTGAGCAGTTGCTTATGTTATTCTAAAAATTAACATCAGTTTTACCATCATGTCCTGTTAAAAACCGCTGAAAATGAAAATGACAGTGCAGTTAATTTGATTTCTTTGACAAAGCCTTCAATGTGTAGCTACTTCACCATGTCTTGTGTTCATATGCTTACTGTGTGGTTATTTTCTCAAATATTTTTAAAATGACCGATTGAATTTGTGGTAAATATAAAGAAAGTGGCTTTCAGTCAGGTAATTCTGCTTTAAACCATAAACTCATTTTGACGATCGTAATATAATTTGTTACATTATGTTAAAGAAGGAGTTATGCAGCCCTTCGCATAATATACTACTTGCATGAAGGGAGAACCTTAGACCCGGGAGAAGCTCAGCATGATTCCTATACACTTGTTTACTTACTGAAGGCACACACAGTTTAATGCATTTTCAGCCAATATTCTCTCAAACCGATCAAGAAGAAATGATGTTTGACACGTGATGTAAAAGCTGTTTACAAGTGGCAGCAACAAGGAAATTCATTTGTGATGCCTAAGCTTAAAAAGTACTTTAGAATACAGTAGCTATGCAGTCTTAAGTACTAGAGTTTGGCTCATAAAGGCTCCACCTCTCATTTGGATATTTTTTTCTGTTTTTATCATTTTGATTTAATTTCTCTGTAATCATCAATGTAGAAACACTTTGCAAATTATTTTCAGAGGATTCTTTAAATCGCTTTTTATCTTGACATGAAGAAGGAACAAAACTTAGGCAGAACTTAGTAAACGTCTTTGGAACAGTCTACTCTTCAGCAAATTGACAACTATTTCCCATGCCTGTAGGTCTTCATAAGTGTTAACTTGCACAGCTTCTGATGAAATAGCACTTGTAAATATGTCCAAAGGCAAGCAACACATTTGGCCAAGTGTTGTAATTTGTGAACTTTTTGAGCAATTGTACTAATCCAGAGAGCAGCCTGCTCCAGAAATCTGGGGGAAAAGGTTATGATTAAAAATATTAGCCAGTCATTTTTTCCCTGTTTTGAATTTCACTGCGAGCGCAACTTTTCCTCAAGGCTAACTTGTGGGGAAGAAAATCTCCTATTGTTAAAACCGCAAATCTTTTTCATATACTGTATGAACCTATGTATATGTATTTTTCCATTTTTCAAAAATTTATTTCATGAAGAAATCTCAACTTTTATTGAGAATGAAATTGAAATATTGTTTAAGAAAAACACTTGAATGTGGTCTTAAGTATAAAATCTGAAGCCTGTAATGTATCAGGAAGATATTATCTTTTGAAAATTAAAATTACATTTCACAAATAAAAAGAAAATGTGTAGACTTCTATTGAAATAGTTTTATGTTTGTTTTAAATACAAAGAAAAATGTGGATTATATATACAGGTATACAGTATGTATCTTATAACCAAGGCTTATCATCCTTTTCGTACGAGTCTGACAACTTAGGATCATTTTAGAAAACTCACAACTTCAATACACCTCTTTCAAATAGTCAGACCTACTGCCTGCTGTCTAGCTAATCCATGAAGTGACATTGATCAGATTTCCCTTGTAAATTAATATGAATAATCAAATTAGTCACCCATGATTTAAACCCGTTGTAAAATGTTTCTTACAAAACAGTAAAAAAATCACAGAAATGTACATATGTAACAGTACTTCAAAAGACCTGTTAATTAAGTGCTTGTACAGAAATACCAGCAGTGTTAGAAGCTTCTGCATTAGTGTGCAATTATGAAGTAAAGTAATTGGAATTACTGAAACATGAGTAACAGAGGGATGGTGATGAGTACAAGATTAGTGGATAAAGAGAGTCCAGAATAGAAATGAGAGATGGAAAAGTAGAGCTGGAGGAGCACTAAGGCACAAGAATGCTAATCTATGTGAATTAAGAGTCTCACAGTCTATGTGGATCAGATATACTGTATAGAGAACATTAACAAATAGAAATTAGGAAATTAGGAATTGGGAATCCTAATTACTAATTAGGAAATTAGTAATTTTGAAAGGAATACTACAGGAAATGCTTTACTGGATTATTAGTCTTTTAGTCTTTTCAAATAACCAAGTCAGTAAGAAGAACAGATTAGTGTATGAATTTAGATCATAGTCATTATATGGTGTTTTTTAAAGTAGGAGTCTATAATCATGATCGTTGAGAGCCCTAGACCAGCAGGTTATTTTGGTCACTATTAAAATTTCCACAATTTAATTTTGATGAATGATCAGATGAGTGAAATTAAGCTCAAGTAATAATTCTAAATTAAGCTCAAGACCTGAGTTCTCTGAATTGAGAAAAGTACTTGCTTACTTAATTGATTACTAAGTTTCAAGAGATTCCAAACATGAGGAATTGGTAATGTGACACAGGTTTTAATAGATGGGACCCAGGAAAAACAGACACAAAACTCTAGCTGTAAAGTAAAAATAATGCTAATTTATTCTTAAAATAAATTAACAGAATATACTCATCGTGCAGAAAAGTAGTCAAAAACAAAAGCCTAAGTTTTTCTTTGAGCTTCTGACTTCTTCAGTTCTTCTCCCTCCATAACCAGCGGCAGCAGTGAAATTCAAAACCTGGAAAAAAAAACAACTGGCTAATATTTTTCATCATAACACTATTTCTCAAAAACATCTTTTAAACAACAAAAAAATGTTTCTCCTTATAACTCTTTCTCACTCTCTCTGTCTTTCTTCAAGAATCAAGTCATTTCTCTCCCCAGCACTGGCTTTGGTTTGTCCCCGGGAATGTTGTTCGCTCGTGGTCTCGGCTTCTTTCACATTTGCCATGCAGAGCAGTGGATCCTGACCTGTGGAACCCCTGAGGAAACCTCAGCTTCTTGGTTTAAAGTAAACTGGTTGAGTGACTGAGGGAGGCAGGACTTTTCTATTAGACAGCAAAGGAACAGAAAAGAAACACGTTTCAGCTGTGGAGCCTTCTTCGGGTATGAGAAGGCTCACAAGGTAGCTGAGCTAACTCAGGGCCTTGAGTCGCTGAAGGGAACTAAGACTTTGGTCCCAAATAATCTTAATTTAGAACCTTGTGACACCAGACGCAGCTACCTACTTGAACTTTTCTAATAGACTCCTTTTAAAGTCTCTTTCAACAGTAAAATTAATAAAATCTCTGATTTTCTACACATTATCAGTGTCACACATCAGAGCAAATCAGTTTGAACAGCTGAATTAATCACTTCCAATGTAAAAATTCCTGATAACTTTACAAAAGAGGCTTCATATAAGAGAAGGTAATTTGACCCATCGTTTGGTTGGTAATAACCATTGATCCTAGGATCTCATCCAGGTATTTCGTGATAGAAACCTGTAAATTGGTTTTGAGGACATGGCAGAGTAGCTTTTTTCAGCAAATGCCCGACAACACTCTGTGTAAAAAAATGTCTCCTACTCTCTGTTTTAAAAACACTTCCCCTTAATTTCCATTTTATTCTCTGATTTGTGCTTCACAGTTGAAACACTTCTTTTATGGATTTGAGGTGCACGGTCCACAGGACTTTAAAATTGTATTAAATATTTAGTTTTCCTTCACAACAGATTTTTTTCCTACACTGCATTTTGGGCTATGTTTTGTTTTATTGCTTATGTCAAGATATTGCATTTATGAATTCTGCTTGAGTAATGGAAATAACACTGGACACATTGAAAGTTCTTGGACCAAGTCAGTAGTGACATACCTTTGAGCGTTATTCAGTTTTGGAAATACAGCTTTTACTGTCATTCAGCACCATAAAGTTATAATAAAGGCTGGAACATTTGGAATTGTAGAGAGATAGTCAGTACCAATAACAGTATTTAATTGCTAGAAAATAAAAATTGTAATACTGCAAGCAGTTATGAAGACTTCTAAGCAAGTACATACAACTTTTTTTAACCATTTGCTAAATATTTGCTTTAGCCATGAGCTAAAGACAAAGAGGAAACTGGACCTATACTGTGCCATCTTTAGATTTATCTATATCATGATTGGAGCTAATTTTGTATTGCATATATATAACACCTATAACAAGAGTTAGTATTATTAGTTACAAAGTTACATTAACAGTGCAGAAAAATAAGTCAATAATGTAGCCATATAGGTTGATGCCAGTAGTTCATTTACACATCTATTTGACCTTTTGTTACCATTATATTTATAAAATTTCAAGTCAAGTGACCTAACATTTTTGTAGAAGTTGTTACTGTACCATCATCCAGCCACCAGGGGGCTCTGAACCCACAGGCACCTACCTCAACTACTCAGGGACTACCTAGATCTCGTCAACCAATCCCAGCACTTCTTCACCACCACACCTCACCTTCCCAGCCTACTTAAGCCCAGCCCCTTCCCTTTATAGATTTATATTGTGAGAGCCACACCTCCTGTTTACTTTGAGCCAGTCTTTGCTTCCCTTTTGGCTTATTGAATTTAGTCTAGCTTTTGAACAAGACTCTTGGATTCTCAACAGGTATTTATTAGGTATTTATTCCTCTAAGACCTTTTGGCTTTTGACCTACTGCTGTTTTGGACCTTGTATTTGGATTCCCCTGTTTAACTCTGTTTTTCCAACTCTCGAGTTCCCTGGATCTGCATAGGGTCCATCCCTTGCTATCTCCTTAACCGAAGTGGGGTTATCACTATAGGGTGCATTTCACCAAGCGTATGATCACCTGGTGTTGGGTGTACAAAGTATTGTTGGAGTTTTTAAAGAGCATTTCTTAAAATGGTTGTGTATAATGAAGAAGTAAATGGGGAAACTGGAATAGTTGGGAACTTGAGTTAATGAGATTGTTAACTTCTGGGACTTCAGGGAAGGACAGGGGTTCGTGTACATGTTACATGTGAATGTACGTGTTGCTGTTCCATTTTTCCCCATCTCAGTCTGTGGTCTCAGGTTCCCACCCTGATCTGCCTGGCTTCTCTTAGTCAGGACACCACACCTTCACTTTATGTTTTAGCAGATTTCCTATCGTTGGTGAGCGTTTATTTTAAGGATAGTGGAACTTTGCCATTCCTACTCTTCTGTGTTTGTCCCCATTATGATGTACTGTATAGAGAGAAATAGGGTCACAACTGGTGTTTCTAATTTTCTGTTTCTTTGCTGCTGATAAGTTCTCCAGTCTCTGGATTGCTTACATGCACCTCGGCATGATCTGACCTCACCATCCAGATTCCACTGCTCTGTCACTGACAGCATGTCAGCAGTTAATTTTATGCTCACTAAAAAGATGCTGAGAATCAACAAGTGTTATTGTTAGTAGCTGGGAAAATGGCAGTCAGGTGAATATTTCGTTTTATACTGTACCAGTATCCAATATTCTGCTCTGTTCATCCTAGACTAGAAGTCTACAAATTGAGTTTGGAGATAACTGGCCAAACAATGTTTGTGCTGGAGAACTTTGCATGATGGACCACTTCTCACAGTGTATTACCCATTGCAGTAGAAAGAATGTTAATGTTGCAGATTTTCACATACAAGCTTAATAAAGCTTTGGTTGCTGATGGTCTACCATGGTTCAATTCAGTTGGTGGGTGGTCCATAAGAAGACTTTGAAAATGTTTTGCAAAGCACAAATTAGGCCACCATCTTGATCGATGAAGGACCCCTGTTTTGTCACAAATGTATGGCTTATATTTCACAATATATGTGAAATAATGAATTTATATAAATTACAAATACTTATGTATAAGATTGACAGTATATACATGCATTCCTGTATATACTGTACATTGTAAAAATGTTTTTCTTTTGATGCTTCCTTTTGAATTACACAACTCAGTTGGCAGTCAAAGTAATGACAATGCACATTTTTTATGAAAAAAAACACTGAATGTTTGTTCTTGGTATTTTGTTTCATTGTTAAAGGTGTGTAAAGGTATTTTAGATCTGTATCCCAGGAGAATACTCCAGCTGGGCACAAAAGATATATAGCACACAGTACCATTGTTATGAAAATTTGTGTTTTATTGGACTTTAGTTGAACTGTGGCTATTACATAATCTTATTTGATTTAAGGATCTTGAAACTTTTGGAGTGTCTGAAAGTAACAAA
The DNA here is from genome assembly GCF_059453375.1 of Lepisosteus platostomus. Taxonomy (NCBI): domain Eukaryota; kingdom Metazoa; phylum Chordata; class Actinopteri; order Semionotiformes; family Lepisosteidae; genus Lepisosteus; species Lepisosteus platostomus. Next base: position 31,670,178 of record NC_142619.1, read on the forward strand.
ATGAGTCCGAACTGATGGACAAAAAGAGAAAACAGTATTACATTGGAAACTAAAATATTTTCATATATTTTACTACAACAGCAAAAGTGTAGGAGTACTAGTAGTACAGGATCAGGTAGTCTGTTAGAGAGAATGGGGTACATTATAAACTATTATGCCAAATATATTTAAGTTATTTAGATATTGGAATAGTTTGCCAGAACATCTGACAGTCATTCTCCATGGTCTCTCTAAACTTCTCCCACACCATTCAATTCAGCAGCCACTTGGCCTGTTGGTACTTTTCTGGTGCTTGGCCTGCTAGTGCATCTCCCCCAGAAGCTGTGCATGGAAGGCCTCCTTCTTTCGCTTGACAGCATCCAGTCAGGCATAAGTCCATTCCACAACAGGCACTGACTACCTTCTAGCCACCACTCCCTGCAGCCACCTCAATGACAGTGGTCATGAACAAGGTCAGTTCAGACTTGATGTCCCTCTGGATAAGGACAGGGGAGAACTTCTTCGAGAGGTGGAAGTTGAACCAATTCCGCATGGAGGCAACCACGAGGCATTCCCAGCACATCCTCACTACCCATCTGGGCCTCCCGGTTCTCTCCAGCCTATGCCCCATCCATCAGACACAGATCTCCACTAAGTGCTGATCAGTGGACAGAGCTCTCTTTACCTGAGAGTCCAGACCACCCAGCCTCAGATCCGGTGATACCACCACGCAATCAGTCATTGACCTTCGGACCAAGGTGATCTGGGGAAACACAGATGCTTCATCTTAGAGAGATCATCCCCAACCAGCAATTCTGGTTCCAGATCCAGTGCTGTGTATAGAAGGAAGACCAACTATGTTGTCTTTACTTTTCAAACTCCCACACCAGGTCCGGCTCCTTCCCCAGAGAAGCAAGGGTCCACATCCCAAGAGCCAAGCTCTAGTCTGTCCAGATCCATCCCGCTTATGCCTGTCTCCTGCCGGACATCACACCTGGCCCCAGTCCTCCGACTCATGGGTGGTGAGTCCACACGAGAAGGTCACGATCCCAGGAGGGGTAGAGAGTCTGCCTATGATCCCAAAATATGATTAGCAAACACTGGAGAGGCAGACAAAGAAATCAAAAGTTCTTTTTGAAATTTCAGAAGAAAAGTTCACAAATTCGAGACTAGAGAAACACCTGGCAGAGGACTTTCAGTGTACTGTAAACCAATACAAAAGGTTACATGAAAATTGCAAAAACACTAACTGAAAATATAAAATGGGGCAAACCCAGAGCTTCAATAATCTACTTCTAAAACACTGAGGTGTTTGTGAAACAGTGACCAAAGTGTATGGATGTGCAAGAGGACATAAGCTGAAAAATTATACTTACCTGCCTGTGGAGGATAATTCACTACATGTTTTGACTTACCCGTGGGAATTGATTGGACACTGGAGACATTTGAGCTAGGCATTTCTTTGTAAATAGTTGAATTATTGACAGTTATTTTAATTGTATTAGTTGTGTTCTTTTGTGTGTGTGTGTGTCCTTGTTGTTTTATCAACCCCCTCCCCCCCTTCAGTGACCTCTTTATTTAGCCAAGGGGGGGGAGGGGTGCAAATACAAGAGTGTCTTGTTCAGTACATCTGGGTGGGAACGTTCAGTCTGGTTGGAGAGTAATGGACTCATACTCCTATTCTGTGAATTGAAGTCAATGTGTTTTGTGTTGCAGTGTCCTGAGGCTGATTAGTGCCGGTACATTGCCTGAGAGTTATAGCTTGTGCACTCAGTAAAGAGCGCCGAATCTATTAACTAGTCAGGATGTTTGCTTAGAACCCTAGCTAGTACTTAGACAAGTTCTACATTCTTCTATTTAATACTTGAAATATGCTTAAGTCTAACGCAATCCGATCACATTTTTCACATTTTTCAACTAAGAAGATATAGGTGCCACTATGTTAAGAAAATTAAGTATTCATATTTTCTTATGATTTTATTATTGGGGTTATTATTGGGATTCTTGAGGTGGAGTGGTGGATCTGTGCTTATGGCTGAAAGGTTGCCGGTTCAAATCCCGTGGCTGGTAGAGGAATCCTACTCTGTTGGGAGCAAGGCCCTTAACCCCAACTGCCCCAGGGGTGCTGTACAATGGCTGACCCTGTGCTCTGACCCCAAGTTTCTATCCCTGTATGTGTGTTAACCTTGATTTTCTTAGTGGACATGCCTCATTTTCTATAATCTCCCGAAAGGTAAAAAGCAATTCTAAACTGCAATTTAACCCAGCACTGGGATGTAGAAATGCTGAAATAACTGCACTCTAGAGCCCTCACCTGAAAAACACAGGGTGATCTTTCTCTAAGAGGGGATAGCCAGCCAAAAGTTTTTACAATTAGAAAATGACCAGTCTATTGTCTATAGTTAGACTATTAGGCCTAGTATTTTCTTGACTGTTATTTGATTTAGTAAATCCATTGCTGTTATTATGCTTAAGAATTGTTATAGAATTGAGGATAAATGCATGAACTTTTAATAATAAAAAAGGACCTATTTTTTTAAATATCCATCTTTGTTACCTGCCATGATGGCCAGTCGGAATATCGCCTTCATAGAGAAGTCTGGAAACCTTACTAGCATCGTATCGCATCATTTTATTTCAACAGGTGTTGGTTCCTTTTTCCATAGTAAAAATAAAAGTTGTCTTATTTATGACAGTACAGTAGTTATAACCAATTTGTCTTATTTGTAACTGCAAAATAACTTTTGGGGATTTTGATGGATTATTCACCCTTAACATACACTGTTGCAGACCATCCCAGAAGTGATCATCCATATGTGTCTTGACATCAAGACCACTGTTTCTTCTAATTTCTTTTCTTACTGCCTCTTTGACTCCACCTTGACAGATTACACACAATGTTAGAGACTCACCCAAGCATTCCTGGCACAGAACAACATTCAAGCAGTGTAGAAGTCTGTCCTCAGCCCAGAGATCTCTGTTGACAGAGGTCTGGTACCTCCTGCATTCAATAGCAGCTATGTCAGACATTATAGTAATTATGTTAATAATCCATAGTTTCATTTTGGATTCGTGACAGAACTTGACCTATCACAATTCAACGACGAAAATTAGAATTTGTTTTAAAAAACGATTTCACCATTTGACATCTCAAATCGATTTTCTTAGTGGACATGCCTCATTTTCTATAATTTCCCTAAAGGTAAAAAACAATTCTAAACTGCAATTTTACCCAGCACTGGGATGTAAGCACATTTTGAAAGTATTTTAAATACAGTTATGGTAGTAGTTCCTGTTGAAGGTGCAGTAGCTAGTGTAATTTAGAAAAATATCCGCCCAGTGTTGGTTATTCATCCTTTGTTTGAAATGGAAACCTGCTTTTGCTCACTACAGTTGACCATTGGTCTTTACATTTTTCCATCAAGAATTCCACAAACTAGAAAATAAGGGTTTTTTTTCTTCTCTGAGGTTTGACTGTGGTTTCTTCTGGAACACTCCAGTTATCGTTAGCCAAAGAAGTTGGAGCAAGCTTCCTTTTGGAGATCTTGCTTCATGTGACAGGTGAAGTGCCAAACCTCCTAATACTGCCAGAATTTAAAAGGTTCTGGCTTTAAATATTCAACTAAATTTGTTTCCTTCCCGATCCCTTTTTCTTTTGTCCCCTATAGTTGACCTACTCAACTATTAATCTTTTGAAAGAAAAATTGCCTCTGTGGCAGTTTTATGACTAAGTAATCTTCCCAGAATTGCAGGATGTTATCTTCATGAGTCTATTGAGCGGTTCAATGATCAATAACTGGCATATGCACTTCCAATTGCTTTAGGTAATTATCGTTTCTTTTTTTTACTTGTTTGGTGTCTTTACTGTATTCCATACTGTACATACTTTGATGATGTTACTGTACATCTGCCTCTCAATTTATGTGGTCAAATCATCAAAGTCAAAGAATACTCAAGTTCTATTGATAGAGTGCCTGCAGAGCTTCTGAAATATTATCTGTAAACTCTTACATTAGCATGTATGTAATAAAATTTTGCCCACACAGTCCCAAAATAAACTAGCATTTGGAGTGAAGTTCTAGTGAAGTGACATTATGGCTGTGTACAGTATATACACTATATGGCATTATTACAAAATAATTAACGATTACTTTTGTAAAGTAGATATTTCATAGTATAAAACTATAAATTGGACAGCATGCCAATACTCAAGCCCTTACTTCAGTCCCACCCTAAACCTAACTTGCATATTAACACTAGTTCCAACTCTAAACCCAGTTTCTAGTTTAGTCCCACCTACATCTACAGCAGTAATTATACGTCAGAACTATGACCCAAAACAAAGACTTGAATCCTACTGAGAAACTGCGTGAAGACTTGGAAACTGCAGTCAGTAGGCAGCCACCATGTACAGTAACTTGAGAGAGCAAGAGCAAATCTGCCTAAAAGAATGGATAAAACTTGCACTGAATGTTGTGCAAAGTTAGAAGAGGCTTATCCAAAATTATTTGCTCCTATAATTGCTGCCAAATGTCCTTCCCCCAAATATTCATGGGTCTAAATACATAAGCAATCAACATATTTCAGATTTTCTCTTTAGTTTTTGCCCTTAGAAGTCTTTAGTATGGGCACTGAGGTTCTGAATAAAATTAACATTTTAAAAATTGGTGTATGCATCATTGTTTAACTTTGTTGTTTAACTTTAACAAACAGGATACCATTGGAAGGATCTCAATGCTTTTGCAACGTACTGCGTATGCTACAAAAATAAAAAACATTTGGTGTCAGAAAAAGTAACATGGTTCCCAAGGCATTCAACCAGTAAGGGTGCTTATATGACTGCAGGTGGAATTTTGTTATGCAGTCAATTGCAATATTGAGTCTCAGTCACATCACTATGACGACGGTAACCAGGACTTCTGTTGCAGTGATGCGCAATTTATTATTAGTTCGCTACATGCAGCTTCCTTGTCACTTGCAGGCTCATGGTGCTGTATATGAGAGATGTGGCTGTCCTCCAAATGGTGCTGCTCCTTTGGTACTAATGACATAACCTGTGATGTGTAACAAGACAAGTGGCTGGAAGGTGGAGGACTCGGAGAAATTTGTCTACATTTCCTCATCCTCCCCAGGTTGCTAGGCAGCTGTAAGCCAATCAATGAAAAACGGACAACTGGTGATTCCAGTTCTCGTGGGTATGTGACGAAAATGGTAAATGACAACATTAAGCATTTTTGCGGTAATTTCTTAACATTGTGAAGAGTAGCGAATAACTAAGGGGGATATCACAACTTACAAGGCAAGGGAACTGAGCATTTTATATAAGTGGGTTGACACTGTCTCCATCCTCCTCCCATGGAGATTTAAAGCTAACTCAGCTCTGTCGTGTCCTCTTTAGTTTTATTATATGAATGCAGAGCATATAGGTTAGGAGTGCAGAGCAAGTAGGTCTTGCCTTGTTTGAGTGTGTGTATCCAAGTGAAAAATGACCTCTAGCCCTTGCTGAGATCCACAGTCTGCCCCGTTTCTCTCTCTTGAGAGCTACCCTTTAATTCATTTGTTTTCTCTGAAAATCCAATATCACAGGGTACCACATACAATGAAGAACAAAACTGAACAATCATTATGGTATGGCAGACTTGGTACCTAAACAAACTTTATAAATCCAAATTTAATATAAGAAAGGAGAAGAGATGGAACCACAGTCTTCAAGGTCTATTGAATGTCTGGGTTAAACAGCAAGCTCTTAAAGAAGTTTAAAATGGGTTTGCAGGCAGAATAATATGTTGCAGTTGAGCCATGGAGGGAAAATCTCATTTTTCAGGGTGGAGACAGTACATCACGTCCCTTACCCAGTGAGTAAAAGTGGATGCATCGAGTTGCTCCACGGAGCAAAATCAAAAGTCTCGCTAGTAAAGTTGAAAAGGCCGAGGTGTCGAACTGAATAGTCAATAAAATGGGATTATGAGGGACACCAAAGATAGTTATAAGTGGAGTGGGCTCAAGAGGCACATCTAAAATAAAATGAGATTGAGATTCAAATATAGATTTCCAAAATAACTCCAGTGCTGGACAAGAGCAGTAGTTATCACACTTGGACTGATATTTGGGAAAATATTAGCCAGTTTAACCTTTGAAAAGTGGATGGAGTAAACTATTTTGAACTGCATTAGACCAAGCTTTGCTCGTGTAGATGAAGAATGTATTCGAGATAGTACAGTACCATGTTTCTTCAGAAAGTTCAATTCTTAAATCCTGTTTCCATAGACATTTCACAGATGCAAATGGAGTGCAATCCAGAGACGGTATAGTGGAATACATTTGGGAAATTACACCTCTAATGTTTGGAGTTAATTTAGGGATAAAATCAATAGCTGGGTCTGGAGGGAGAGCAGGGAAATTTGGTACTTTGTTTCAGATAAAGTATCGGATCAAGAGCTACCTTTTTGAGAACTTGGTATGTATGGGTTTGATTTCTTATTGCTCCCCACTTTTTAAAAAAAGGAGTAGCAGAATGTGAGAAATCTGTCTTTTTCTTTTCCCTGTCTTGTTATTCTAGCCTTCTCTTGTTTCATCAGAATTTAGTGTTGTTACCAAATACCCATTTATATTCTATAATTATATATTTATTGTCTCTGCTGTCTGAGGAAGTAAAAGCAAACGAAAGGATACCTTTCTTCATGGTGCTGTCTGTCTAACCTTGGCTTCTTGCTTTCCTTCCATTTTGCTAGTTTACGTATCATGATCCTTCCACTTGAAAAAAAATTGACCAAAAAACAAGGGAGAAGGAAGAAAAAGTAGTCTTTCACCCTGCTGGGTTGTTATCTTCACGAATGTCTATGTCTTGCCTATCTACTGATTTTCAGCTATCAATTTATGAACCTTTTTAGTTAATTCATATTCTTATATATTTTAGACCTGAAATGTAATTAAAACTTCACGAAAGTCATCATTGTTAAGATGATTAAGATAACATGATAAACATAACACAAGACATAAAACCTTTGGATTTTGTAATTTGCAAAATGAATCCAACAGCACAAATCTTCATGTGAGTATTTGAAACTTTAGATTCAATAAATGGAACTGGAATTTCGGCATCATATTAGCAGATTCTGGAGGAGAATGTCCGGCCATCTATTTGTCAGTTGAAGCTGAACAAAATGGGTAAAAAAGGAATTTCACTTTTAGGATTCTGAGTCTAGACTTAAATTTAGACTTTTTAGAAGGTCACTGATGTTACAAGCTGATGAGAGAGACTGATATAATTACAAGAAACATCTACAATCACAGCTGCTGATGGAGGTGCTACCACTTACGGTTCACATCTGTCTATATTCACACCAGGGTATTGTTAATCCAAATACATTTATGCCTTTGTGCTATAGGTTAAATTAAATTATCTTCATCTTTTAAGACTTTCATGAAGATGTTATTACCCAGTTTACAAATTTTCGCTGTAAAGAAGCCAGTTTTTGTGCTTGTGAAGCTATTTTCACTACAGTGAGGAAGCATCCTTCATGGTTGAAAAGAAGATGCCATCCTTATAGCACAACCACCCATAACACAGGTCCTCTTTAGTCTTACAGTTTTTACACTTTGTATTTTGTCTTTAGACCTTGTTAACTCCTGTACTTGGGTAAACACACGGTAATTAACTGCCAAAATCAAGCAACAGTATCCTTACTAGTACAATTTATGGCTCTGTTAAGGTTAGAAATATGAATGCTGGGTGACTATGGGAACTCCCTATATCCCCTCATCTCCTTCTTTTCCACCAGTTTCTGCGCCCTCTCTCCATTCCCCCACTTCCAGAACATGGTCATTCTCCATTCTTGATCCTGAGAGGTGGAATGAATTACCCACAATAATTAAAACCGCTCACACCCTGACCACAATTCGGCACCTGCTCAAGACTCACTTGTTGACACATGGCCCAATATCTCTCTTCTGTTGTTTGTTTGTTTGTTTAAGGGTATCCTTTGATCTCAGGTTGGCAGTGTAGTTTGCCTGTTGCTTCTAGTCACTGTAGACATGGACTGTATTCAGTGCTGCTTGGTGCCCACATTGTCTGTATACTGTTTCATATTGCCTAGCAGGGTATGCTAGCTTGTATTCCTCTTCCACTTATTTTTCCATCTTGAGAGCTTATTGTACGTGCATGATTGTTCCAGAAAATCTAGAGCTGCGGACAATTATATACCATATTATGTTGGTAGGTTGCCCCCTGGTAAGGGCCCCTCTTTAGATAATAATAATAGCAATAAAAAGTCAAAGGCACCACCTTTTCCAAGCAGAAGCACAGGGGGTAATTTGTAAAAAAACATTCAGGTTCTTTTCATGGGAGCCGATTTTATACGACCAGTAAATTTTCAGTTCAAATAAAACTGAACCCGATCATGAGGTCTTGGAGGGTTAATTTGCAGCAGGAGGAAGCTGGCCTTGAATTTTTAGGGGGCGCACATACTGAAACAGACCTTTATTCAGTGTAGGTGAGCTTGGAAAAATAAATTAATAACTTAGCAGGGCTACCACAAAGTGTATGTTAAATCCCACATAGGAAAGGGGGGTGGTGGTGGCAGAACTGCTAAGGTGGATAAAAATACAGCATAGATGTTGCTGACTTTAATTTTTTATTGCATTAGAAATACTAAGAAATATAAAACAAAGCCGTGGTTGTCACGCTAAAGGGTCCTGCTGCTTAAGAGGTGTCAAATTATTGTACCTCAGCTGGATGTAATGGGAGTCTAAGCCAGAGTGTAGTGAAAAAGCCAAACCCAGTAGACTTTGGCACCTTATTCCTTCACCGCTGGCACAAGCAAGCCATGCTGTGAGGTTTCTGAAAAGAGGCACTGGTATGACTTACAAACGTGTGCCATTGGCACCACCAAAACCCTAAGTGTTCAGCCCATTCCAGGGTCACAGCCCAAGATAAAGTGAAAACAACAGTGCCGTCCCAACAAATCCCCACAGGTAGGATTTGCTAGCCAAAATGTCATAACTGTTGAGTCTAATACTCTAGTCTAGTGAATGTCAAGGCACTTAAAGATTAAAAATGAGGTGTGCTGTATACAGTATTGGGTTGTGAAAACAAAAAGGAATAATGAATGAAATGTTGGGGTTTTCTAAGAAGCAAAAAAACAAGAAAAAATCTTGCTTTTTCAAGAGAAGCTTTCTGGCTCAACAGCACATGCCTGAGACACCTCTGTAGGCGTGCTTAATACTGTGTTTGAGGTTTGAATGAGCATTGGGTAACTGATCGCTAAGCTAAGCATATTTTCTTTTTGTTGAAAAATTAACATTTATACCCGCATAAAAGCTTACTCTGGAGAATGTTACAGATGACCGTGCTTTATGAAGCTGTATTCTAACACTTTGTGATGTTCAGTACAGCAGAGGGTTTTGGTGACCTTATCTAATAGAACTATGTGCCTTTTGAATCTTAAACTCAATCCAACATTTTGTTATGGATTTGAAAAAAAGCTTGGAAAATAAGCCAGTTTTTCACCACTGGGATTCCACTAAAGGGAAATATCTGAAAATAAAAACTTGCTCTTTCACAAGAAAGCTATTGATTGATTGCATTCCTGAATCAGTAAATAATTCTAGTTATTCTCCCACATGCTTGCTGACACAGACCAAACATGTTACTTGTGAGTTCTTTCTCTCAAAATTAGATTATAAATAAACAGTGTATGCATACAGAAACAAATATTAAAAGAACTGCAAAAAAGCATTCGTTTTTCATAAATTATTTCTACTTAGAAGCATAGTACATACTGTCGTTTTGAACTGTAATATCCTTTTACTGTGTATAAGGATTTGCTGATTTTGTAAAACGTTTACATTGCCTGGATGCATTTTAGGCCTGCTGCCTGTTAGGAAGTTGCATTTTATTATTATTTGCATTTCATCATCATTTTTACACATTTGTAAGCACAATTTTAAACTGCATTAATTTGCAAAGATGTAAAAACATCTAATCAGTCTTTGTTGTATAGATTTAGAGTAAAGTTAGGAGCAATACATAACCCAAATTTTTTCTGCTTAACAAAAACAATATGAAACTTGTTTAATTAATAAGAAAATGACAGAGATGTCCGTGCTGAGAATCAGTTTGTATGGCAGTGCTTGCAGTTCAGAGCAACGTTCTGACTTTATACAAATTGGAGAGCATTATTAATTAAAATGGCTCTTTTTAACTAAATGCTCATTCTGCCTGAAAATATCCACAAAACATTATCTGAGGTGTATACATTATATTGTGTGCACAGAAAACAAGGAATTTATGTTTTTTTATTTCATCATACAATGTTTGTACAGTATGATGTTTAGTGCTGCCATCTCCCACCTCTTAGGTCCTGAGTTCATTTCTGGACTGGGGTGACTTGTGATTGTGTGGAGTTTATGTTTACAAAGTTTTTCACTGAGTGATTCAGTTTCCTCCCGCTTTCCAGAAACATGTTGGTTAGGTTAATTGGTGTCCCTCTGTAGTGTCCCTGTGTGTGCTCATGTACAGTATGTGTACTTTGTGAAGCCATGATGTTCAGTCAAGGATGTAGACACACCTTGTCCCCTTTGCTTCTTTTCCACAGCTCTTATCAGGAATAAGCAGTTTTGCTTATTCTAACAATGGCAGGATGGTAGAATTTTTAAATGTTTCCTTAACCATGTTTCAGGCAAATACTTCTCTGAGCAAGTATTCTCTGAAATGAAAACACAATTCAAAGCTTCTATTAAAATGTGCAATGCTTATGTCATTCCAATTTAAAATGTTAAAATGTGCTTATTTTAAGGCATGAATGCTTTACTTTCATGGTATTCTCTGAAATGCTGCATAAAAACAAAAACACAAATCAAAGCTTCTATTAAAATGTGCAATGCTTATGTCATTCCAATTTAAAATTTTATAAGTTGCTTATTTTAAGGCATCAATGCTTTACCTTCATGTTATGTTAAGGACTTATTGCATGTGTATATAAATGAGTACACTTTACCTCTTAACCTTAAATCAATAATAGAGCCCTCTCATTAGCAGCACATGCTTCTTGTCTTGTGTGTGCTATTGTACAGCACTATGACTTTCTTGACAGCGCTCACACATAATTTTATATTATATTGTCTGTACAGGCAAATTGTGGAGCGTGTTGTGACTATCAAATACATAAACATCCACTGACAGTTTATGATTGAGAAGCGATGATTAAAATAATTTTCAGTCAAGACCATTTACAAAACTAGTTCTAACCTTTTGATGTTGTTAATTGTGAAACTCTTGAACTTTGTAAGCATTTCAGTGCTGCTCTTTAATATTTACGATCCTGTTCACCTAACAGAAGTTTGCTCAGATAGACCCCAAGGCTCTTTTTAGAGCTGTATTATTTTAGATTTTCATGCCTCTCCCTAATTAGAACATGTACGAATGATAATGAAAGGGAACTTTTAAGGCCACCTTGCTTATTTGGTTACTAGCTTACTAATGATGCAGGGATTCCATAAAGCCATTTCTTAAAAGATCCCCCAAAGTCAGCTTCCCAAATGAGAATAGGGAATTGGTTCCAGACTCTCATAATGTTTAAAGTAAGTTCTCATATCAGTGTTGATCTTGAAGAAATCCTTCAAATTTGTGAATTATACAGATTGATGTAATATACTGTAAGACTTATTGATGGATTAAAACAGGTGCTGTCTAAACGGATTAGTCTGGAGCTGGTGCTGAAATGTGGTCAGGGGCTGAAAGTTCTGATTTCTGTGGGTAGTTCATTCCACCACAGAGGGCTGAGGGAGGAGAAGGAATGGACTCTGGAAGTGGGAGAATGGAGAATGTGCAGTAAATAGAACCCCCTAGACTGGTCCACATTCTTGTATATTTTAGGCTTTAAAACATAGTTAAAGCTTCATGAAAGTCTTAATAAGAGATGAATATACAGGTAGCTTGATTAAATTTATAATATCAAGACATGAGATCTTTAGAGTATTTAATTAACAAAATGATTCAATGATGCATATTTCAATGTGAATCAGTATGAGAACCCTTAGATTTAGTGACAGGTAGCACCTCCTTGAGCAGAAATGTCTTCAGCTGTGTTTCCTAGAAGAGTTTATCGGTCTCTCACATTAGCTTTTAGGAATTTTTGCCCATTCTTCCTGATAGAACTGCTTCAAGTCAGAGGCATTTGAAGGTTTCCTTGCATGAATAGCTTGTTTCATTTCCAGCCATAAACCATAGGATGCTAAGTAAACTAGGTGTTCACTTATTGTTTCACATACACTGATTCTTAATTAAAGAGTAAAAAATAATACACCATTACATCTCAGCAGAGATTGAATTGGTGCACATAATCCCCTTTAATAATTTAAGAAAATATCCATTTCAATTAAACTATTCTAATATTCTAATCTAATTAGAGGGTTAGATTCCCCTAATCGGTAGCTTAGCAAGGGAATCTGTACATAACATTTTCCCTATAGCAGGGAATTAAGCAGCAAACTGATCAGCCCTGATGCTACAGTATATTTGCCTTTCTATGAGTGCACACCTTTATTCCCCTTCCTAAGGTCAATAGCAGTGGAATCCCCATCAAGTCAGTCCCATTAAGATGAGTTCATTCAAATCACAATCTTTCTTACCATCAGACTGGTACAGCAACAATTAAATCTGCTACTAAAAAGTAGTTAAGTGTAGCACAGGTTGTCGATGGATTAAAGGTTGTCGTTGGATTAAAACATCCAGAGTCTGAGTAGACAACCCCTGTCTACTCTGAATGACTTTTATATAGTGAAGCGGTGCTCACAGGTGTAGCCAATTCCTTGATCCCTTCGTGAGAATGCCATATTTCCGTGTCTTGGGAGTGTCTCAACATTGCCCTCTGGCGGCTCAGCCACGTTTATATTTTCCCAATTTGGCAGCCTGTTACTGTACATACGGGTATCATGATAGGAAATTGTACTTCTCTTAATTATATTGAGGCTTGGCAAATGTTTTGAGCACTTCAAGTATTTCTGAAAATATACTTAATACAAAATACAAATTTGAATATGAATTTGGAATCGCCAGTTATTTCTTATGACATACCAACTCAATTTGGAATAGGGCCTCGACTAGCTCTGTTGGTGGAGCATGAGATTCATAATAACCAGGGAACAACCTTGACTCGGCTCTTCAGCAAAAAACTCCTGTACCTGATCAAGAAGGAATGACCCACAGATACACTCCTCTGACATGGTGAGCTACACAGCCATTTGTCATTCGACACATGGGAACCTCCACATGTTCTGGAGAGGTAGTGCCTATTGGAGGAGCAGTGCATCTCTCATTATCACTTCTCCAAGCCTCTAAAAGAAGGCGCTGTTTGCTGGTGTGTCCCAACGCTTCTCTGGCAAGGCTCAGCCACATCTTGGGGGATCCTGGCGCCAGTTGTAGTGTCATGACCCAGGCTCAAACTAGCTACATTGGACTCATAGATTTCAAACTGTACTCCTAGCAAGTGTCATTACAGGTTTAGCTGCCCTTGCAAATCAGTTTTAATATATGTATGCTGCGTTTTAAAATAACTTAATAATGAAACAGAGCACTCAGGTCTGATGTGTTTTTTTTTACTCTTCACAAGAATATTCCTTCAATTTGGAAATTAACCACAAGTGTATTTAATAAAGCTGCAAGAGTGTTGATCAGCTTCAAGTAAATCGTTTAAATGGGATGCTAACTGTTTTCACTATGATTCTAATAATGCTAATGATATGAATATATGTTTTTGTTCAGAGGTCAAGTGTTGTGAATGTAACTTACTGCCACCTAGCAGCTTCCTGCTCACATGTTAGTGGTTGCATTTTTATTGCTTCCACTTCTTGTATAAGAGCTAACAGCGACCACAGTTGAGAAAAATTGTTAACATATAAAATCTGAAGAGACAGGCAGCGAGAAAGAAGATGCATGAGATTAAACTTCTCTTTGCCTTTTTTGTCCTTGATAGCACACCTTTGCAGAAATATAAATAAAGTCTTCTGCAAAGAACAAGCCTCTTATTGTCAGCTTTGGCAGATCTACTGCCAGTTTTTTTCCCTTTTTTTCAGTACTTAATTGAAAAATTGAGCTCTGGCTGGGCCAAGAATTACAGTGAAATGCTAAATACATTGATGTGTTGGCATGTCCCTCAATCTGGTACTTGTGGCCAAAAGCAGTGGTGAGTTTCTGCTGAATGTCTGCTTTTGATTTATTAGGTATAGTTAACAAAGTGGCTCCTCTGTGATGATCAGCTCTCATGGATGTACAATGAGCTCAGAAGTAAAACATCTCGGAGAGGGGGATGGTTCAGCAAGGGCATGATGGTGCCATTGAAAAACTACATGGGCCTCTAGTTTTTTATTATTGTTTTGTATTATTTTCCATCTTCTTTATTTTTTCTTTCACTTCATATGCTCCAGGAAGGGTGTTCGATTGGGAGTTTGGAACCAATCTGAGTTAATGCAGGCCCTGAGAAATGCTGGGCCAAGCTAAGCACGGAAATCATTTTTTCCTTGTTAATTCCAGAGTTTGGCGGTCGCCCGACAAGCAAGGTTGATTCAGTTTATTTTTTTGTTGCTCTGAGAAAGACCTGCCAGTGGATTTACTGTGTATATAATGAAAGGTTGTGATAGATTGAAAGATGCCAGCTTCAAATGCTGAATTAAACATGTGAAATAAGGATCTGTGCCTCACAGGGAATGAAAAGGTAACAAACAGAAGGCTCAAAGTAAAGTGGTTACTATGTTTGCAACATGCCCTTCTCTTGCTCTAGAGAGGCCTAACACCAAAAATATATATACATATGTTACTTCAAAGAGTATCTCTACTTTACCTGATATGTTTTCTTTTATTACTTTCACTTCTCAGCTGAATCTTAGAAGCAGAGCTGTACCTGATTTTTGTTTGCACAGATTATCCAGCTGCCCTTTCTGAACGGACTGAAGTCAACAAGAGGCTGAGAACCTAGTTTAACTTTTTGCCGCAAAGAAATGTTGACCTTTTGTTGAAAAGAATGGATCAGACAAACATAAATACAAAAATATCAGTCATTTTGATTCAGCTACATTTAATTTAGTTAAGTAATTCAAAAGGTTCTACTTGTTAAAGAGGTGCTTTGAGAACTGTGTTCTTGTTCTCATGGCTCAATGTATGAATTAGATTTATAGTTGCTTGCCGATTTATTATTGTCAATACCAACATTTTATATTAGTGGAAATGAACAGTATATGATACCAGATTTCTTTCAGAGGTAAGAAGGTCCTAGGCTTTTTAAAATATTTAAAGGAATGCAGGTCATCAATTCCAGGCAGAAATAGGTGAGAATGATCATACTAGTTGTGGCTGAACATTTTATCAAAAACATTCAAAATGATCTATAAGGAGCTATTAAGCTGATCATGTATACGCAAAGAGTCAAAAACAACAACCTGTCCTCCATAAACAATGCAATACAAGGAATTTAGAATTTATATAAATATAAAAATCACATTTTCCTATCAGATTTTAAGATACAGCAGTATAACACAAGATAATCTAATGTATTCCAAAGTATTTTTTGACAATAATCACAACAAAAATGCACTGTTATTTACAGTGGATTGGTATTTTTAGCATAAGGAGAAAAAAGGGCTGATAAACATACAGGTATTGTAATGGCCCAGTTTGATTAAAAACCGGGGAGCCTTCTACAGTATGTGGTTTGCATGTTCTCCCCATAAGTATGTTTGTGTTAGTTCTCTGTTTTCCGTCTATCTTCTGAATAAATGCCAACGTGTATTATAAGTTAACAGGTTGATTTCTGTTTCTTAATTATCTCTGTATTTACATTATGTGTACCGTGTGACAGACAGACAGACATCCTGTCTTTTTGGGTTGTGCTCCAGGGTGCCAGAACCCTTTCCATGGGAATTGCTTTTCATGCCATTCCTTTCCAATCTGGAATAAACAGCTGTCTGATAACGACATTTCCATTGTTCTTGTATTCTGACTTCTCACACCTCACATGCAGTGGATGGGGGACCACTACATTACCCCCACCCTGAGCTCTGTCTGCCCTTGCTGTTAGTTTCTAGCTCGCAATGCCACCCGCACCCAGCAGCATCATCACGGCTGGCCTGTCATCTCAAGCAGTTACTGCGTCGCTGCCTGAGCGAGGGGTTGGCCTCTCCAGGTGCCAGGGTGACCTGCTGTGATTAATCACAAACCTACCAGAGCGCAGTAGCATATGAAGTGTGATGGCACTTACTGTACACGAAGCAGGAAACTTACATGAAGGGAGGTGGACTAACCATGAAAATGGTCTGAACGTGATTCAGTCAACATCCTTAACAGCTTAAAGCAGTTGCTTTGGTCAATGATTGGCTCTGTTTAAGTGCCAGTCGCAGGAATGCTTGAGAAACCGAAAGGTCTCAACAGTGCAGTTGCAGTTGGGTCTGACATGTATGTCTTCCAAACCTTATCAGAATTTGGATCGCTCTCGATATACTGTTCCCCCTCATTTTCGTTATGGGAACACCTGGCAATACACTGACAAAGTTCTTTAGCCAACAGATTTCCGCTCCTGAAAGCCAATCCGGAAGTGTCCAATTTCCGTGAGTAAAGTGCAGGACCACACAAGAATGCAATCCTGAAGTCTTTCTGGGACCAGCTTTTTCTCCTGATTTGAGTCCAATAAAACATCTCCCGGGACCAACTTGCCAGTGCAATCAACAGAAGGCAACAACAGGCCCAGCTGGCTGTAGGTCAAAGATGAAGAGTGGCAGAACATCCCACAGGTGCAGTCGATCCTTGCAGTCACTTTTGTTGTGAACTAGGCACTACACCTCTTCCCTTGGAGCATAGCCATTGACTTTAGTGTGGACCTTAGTGTGCTTACTATAGCTCCCCATGCTAGTGAGTGGAACCACAATGACTCCAGCAGCTGCCTTAGCTGAGTTCCACAGCCATAAACCTAACCTTGGTCTCAACCATGAACCCAACCTTCGCCCTAACCTCAAACCTCGAGTAAGACAGCAGACAAATAACTGGTACCTTGCAGAGTGAAGGCATGTTCAAGGCGCTCTACCCAGAGGATGATCTGGTCTGTGCCAGGTAGTGTTAATTTTCAGAAAGGTTACACTTTATGCTGTCTTTGTAATATTTTCACTATGGTAGTGTTTCATGTTTTATTCTAAAAAGCTAAGAAGATAAGGTATTTTTTCACTCTTTTCTGTGGGTTTGTTTAAAATATTTTGCAAGTCCTGTACACTTAAGTGTTGCATTTCTTTTGTGCGTCAGGATATATTCCATGCTGATCAAAGTAGGATTTTATAACAAGTCTACCGTGTCTTTCTGTGAATATCGTACAATTTGAGAATACATCTACAAGCTGACAAAGATGCAAGTTTTATTCCAAGACTGACACTTTCAGGTTTACTGTAAACGTAAGATATAAATGCAATATACAAATGGAGATAATGTTAAAATATTCTGTAGATTTAATCCCTAGATTCCTTAGATTTATTTTTTTCTCTTTGTCTCTGGTACAGAATACAGAATAAGGATAGAATATATAGAATAAGGGGTTGTCTGTTTTATAAGGGGAAAGGGATTTTGAGTGTGACCACTACAGATTAGTAAAAATAATACAATTATAAAATACTCTAATTGAATAATTCAACTAAATTCATTGCATAAACACCCTTTTCACGCAAATTAATAGGATTAATGATTTATACTTAAATGTCTGTTTTTGTTCCGGGGCCAGTTCAGATTTCCAGCTCTAAATCAACATCCCGTTACTTTCTTTGCCAGAGTAATTGCTTCATTGATTAATTTATAATAGCTGGCAGTTTGGCACTGCCTCGAAATACACATTGCACGGTTTGCAAATTTGTTTGAAAAACAAGTTTTGTACAATGGAGTCTGAATCCAATTTATTGGCTTGTTTAACCAAAATATATGTAAAAGAAACAGTCCATCCAAGGAATGAAGGCAGACTTTTTTTAACGTTCTCAACAGTATTAAAAAATCATTCCTTGGTTGGTTCATTAAACTTCATCCACAAGCACTGGCCTTTGGTTTGCTTTCTGACGTACAGGGATGTGTCAAATTGAAACCTAAAGAAATCACAACTACTGCATTTCGTGCCAAATGTTGTTAGTCCGTCTAGTATTGAATTACATTTAAATAATTCCATTAAATTAATGTTATCAAAAAAGCACTACTGTATGCATAAACATCATTCCATGATAAAGGGTACAATCCAGAGAAAAGTTTGTAATATCCCAATACAAATGTAAGAATTTTTTCATTTTCTTTATCATAATTCCCTTGTTTAAATGAAACCAGGCTTTTCTCAAACCAACTACATTGGTACCAAAAATGAAATTATTGAACTAGAATCTAAATACAGCAATTATGGGTCTTTAAAAGAAAGGGTAACAGTTTATTTACAGTACTAATGTATACGGTATGTATTGAACATCATGGGTAAATGGGTTTACAAAACTAACCAGCACATTGCATCTCTGCAAAATAATAATATATTGCAAATAGGCTGATTTGCCATTTGTGGCAAATTTAAAATGATGTTATTTATAATGTATTTATTTGCAGTCTGACATAGAAACCAGTCTGCAAGCTTTTGAGATTGAGGCTATCTGGTCCTATCCTGCTTTTTTATTGTTCAACATGTGAGTTGTAGTATTGACACACTCAGAAAGTTACCTTGAATCCTGATCAAGTATGTATTTTATTCACATCTTATCATTTGACTTAAAATGTTTATGAAGATCAAAATATAAATTCTAATTACAAATTGTCACATTTGTTTTTTAATCTTTCCTAAAATGCATAAATATATTGATCTGTACCTAGCAATGATTAAGCAGAATATTTTCAGGCCTCTTTTGGCTAATTAAATTTAATAGATTGGGAAGTTTTTTGAAGTCAGAAATTGATTTTAAAGGTGTCTAAGTCATGTGTCCTGACATCTTTAATATTAAAACATTCTGAAATACTCTGCTATTTCAAAAATTCAACTTTCTTTAATTACCATCACGCTGTGGTGGACTGAATCCCTATGTCCCTCACCTCCTGTGGTCCTGTTATTAGCCTGCTTGCAACTCCTGCGTCTCTGCATTTTTTTTACCGAAAAGCCCACTTCCCTATGGAATTGCTCTACTATGCGAGTGACCCTACTTTTTTCAAAATTCTGTGCTTTTTGTGTGAAGCCTTATGCTGTATAGAAACATTTCTGGATGCTCCACTGTAACTGGGGGACAGAAACTGAGCAAAAGAAAAGCATTTTGGTCCCTATAAGAGTTCACTGAGTCTCTTTGTTGGAAGGAAACAGTGTTTCCAAACACCTCCCACCCCACCCCAAAAAAAAAGAAGGAAAAGTGTACGGAAAAGGACTAACAGCAGATAAAAAAAGAACACGGTTCCTGACGTTATTCAGCAACCTGGCCTCCTCATGTCTTCAGACACTGAGAGACAGTTAAGGTTTTAAATCCTATTCCAAAACCACTTATTACAATATTCTAATTCCAGAATAAATCCTGGATCCCATGGAATGTCTAACATACCTCCCAGGTCAAAAATAATGAATAGTATTAAAAAAAGAGACGCAGTTATATGAACTCTCTTATGTACAATAAGACACCTCATTAAATGTAACAGGGTGTGTTCAAAAATCAAGCAGATTGACTCAGTCACGAATCCCTGAAGAGGAAATGCCCTCCTTCACTTTCAGCAAACAAATAAGGACACCCTCTTACAATAATAAGTCAGTTTGCCCAAGTTAAAAGCCAGAGCATGCTACACCTGGCAAAGCCTGATACTGTAGGAAAGAATGCCAGGATAGTGGGGAAAAAAAAAACGATATGGTACAAAAATCAGAAAGCTGACATCATTTCTGAATTGGCAACTAAAACACAATCTGATTCCAACCCAAGTATTTCTATCAGCCCCTCGGGGGAATCTAACCAACAATGTTGAACCAGTAGTTGATGAGATCAAACAAATGGAAGAAGATAAAAGCGGTGTGCATGTAAGTGATGAACCCTGGATCACCATGGATTTGAATTTTTTCCCCTTCTTTTAAAACAAAGCAGCATTGCCTTTCAAGTTTAGGAATATGCAAAACTTTAGCTTGAAAAGAGAAAACATATGTCAAATTTGGCAGAATACATGACCCAGGATTTCCTTGATTCGACCGGTAATGATCTTAGTCTGCAGTCAGTTCATAAGATACTAGACAGACTTTAATGGAATGTGGTTCTCTGGAATTTGTACTTAAGATTGTTCCTATATAAGAAATAAAAAATGCAGTGGCCAGTATTTTCAAACCTTCAAAATGGCAATTTGAGGAAAATTGATGCAATTTCTAAAATCTATTCTCTTACTTGCACTGCTGATG
This sequence comes from Lepisosteus platostomus, assembly GCF_059453375.1. Taxonomy (NCBI): domain Eukaryota; kingdom Metazoa; phylum Chordata; class Actinopteri; order Semionotiformes; family Lepisosteidae; genus Lepisosteus; species Lepisosteus platostomus. The sequence continues at coordinate 31,690,562 of NC_142619.1, forward strand.
AGAAAGAATTAGGGTTTTCATAGCTTTTCTAACTTTATATTTTCAATTAAAGTTCAGGTAGGGGAATGTTCAATCAGATACATCCTATGACTGTTTTTTCTAGATTTGTAATAACATTTAGACAAACACACATGTTCCAAAAAAGACTTGCTTAATTTTGTTTTATTGAAATATTTATTAATTCTGATCTGGTGAGACTGGTGAGAAGTAGATAGTGAATTATTAAGCTATTAATTCTTCAAGAACAAATATTGAATTCATGATCATGCACTATAAATCTAACCTGAAACAGAAAAAAAAACAGCAAAGAGATGTATTTGGAAACTGATTTTGTGACAAACTACTGCTTAAAATACTTATTTAGGTAAGAAAATCATGAAAAAGACCTAGAAAATGCTCTTAACAAAGACAGTTTTATTGATGTAGACCTGTTGTAGGCCAGATTCAGGTTTCTCAGAAGAAAGGTATGGGTGAGTATATCTACAGCTGGAGCAATCATAAATCAGGTATTTTACTAATTATTGCTGGCCATTGTAATGGAAACGGAGCCCAGAAGCTTTAAAGGAGTGTGTACAGAGTACAATGGTTGTGTTGTTGGTCTCCCTGTCCTTTATGTTCTCATCTGAGCTATTCAGGTGATTGGGGGTCTCTCCCCTGTGTTAGTACATCATTCCTATGGGGATTCCAGGGAAACATTCAGGTCCAATTGAATGCCTCTCTTTTGTATTGTTCCTTGCCATCTTCTGTTCTATATTCCAATTTTTGTAATCAATCTTTCAAGCAGAAACCCGTTCATGGTTTCATCACAATCACAGATAGCTGCCTAAGTTGTAAAGAATTTTAACATGCAGTAGATGTGAACTCTTCCTTTTCAAATAGTTCAAACTTTACCTTTGTCTCCATGAGTGATGTCCCCTTGTACCTTATAGCAGAACCAGATGTGTTATATTTGTCTTAAATTTTATTATTGCACCTTAATGAAATCCAATATTTAGTGGTCCAATTATTATTAATTTATTTTGCTTTTACCCAAAGCAATTTACATTTGTATCCATGTATGCAGCTGGCATTGTACTGAAGCAATCTGAAATATATTGCTTAATAATACATTAGTATTGTCCCAGTGAGAATCCGAGCCCACAGCCTTCCAGTTAGGTCAACGTGTTACTGCTGAAAGAGCACAGCTAATGCCTGTATCAACAACATGGAAGCACTTTCACAATCATCTTGCCAGCTATGTTGAATGACTGCTGCAGTTTATGGTGAAATGAAAATTAAAACTACTAAATAAAATTGAAAGATAAGCTGGTATAGAAGTGAAAGAAGTTTCTAATTGTCAGCAGCCATGTCACTCTGCAACTCACTAGAACTAGAACTAGAAACACACTGAAGCTAAGCAGGTGTGAGCCTGGTCAGTACCTGGATGGGAGACCTCCTGGAAAAAACCAAGGTTGCTGCTGGAAGAGGTGTTAGTGGAGCCAGCAGGGGGTGCTCACCCTGCGGTCAATGTGGGTACAAATGCCCCAGTACAGTGATGGGGACACTATACTGTAAACAGGTGCCGTCCTTCTGATGAGATGTAAAACCGAGGTCCTGACTCTCTGTGGTCATTTTTCTTGAAAAGAGTAGAGGTGTAACCCCGGCTTTCTGGCCAAATTTCCCATTGGCCCTTACCGATCATGGACTCCTAATAATCCCCATCTCTGAATTGGCTTAATTACTCTGCTCTCCTCCCCACTGATAGCTGATGTGTGGTGAGCGTTCTGGCGCACTATGGCTGCCGTCGCATCATCCAGGTGGATGTTGCACATTGGTGGTGGTGGAGGGGAGACTCCATTACCTGTAAAGCGCTTTGAGTGGAGTGCCCGGAAAAGTGCTATATAAGTGTAAGCAATTATTAATTATAATTATTATTAATAAAACTAGAAAACAGGTAGTACAAGTATGGAATAAGTTTGGAAGTGCAGGTAGCAGGGGAAGGTGGACTGGCAGCAGGAACATACCAACACATGTGGTGACGATTGTAGAATGTGCAACAGAAACCTAGTGTACATACTACTATCCTGGGTGCTGTTGGAAAGATTGGAGAAATGTGGGATGCCTGCTGCCTGTGCCACAGGTACCTGTACGTATAGAGATCGAGTTGGACACCAGGGGCTGCAAGGACGGTAAAAGCAAAGTGTGGGGTCAATGGCTGTGCCTGGCCCACCTGGAAACGATGAGAAAACAAGGTGAAATTAGAACTGGGATACAGAATCGAGAGGGGGTGCTGAGGTCGTAAACCCATTGGGTTAGATATTTGAGTGCTGTGGAGAAGTGGAAGCTTAGAGAGACATTGAGGAAAGCAGGCATGAAAAAGTCAAAACAGCAGCATGAGGCAGGTATAGGAGACAGGGTAGCATCTGGGGAAGTGGAGATATACAGTAATTGCTGTATAAAATGTAAAAGTGCTACAGATCCACTCACAAGATGAAAAGTCTTTTTTACAAAGTACATTTATACTGTCTAAGAAAATGTGTTCTTGACCTCAGCAACATTTATTTTAGATCAAATTTAGATACTGCACAGCAACAAAGAGGTGTGACACAAAAGTCTGAATTCTGGGTAAAGCAATGTGTTGTTACTGGTATTCACTGTTATTTGAGTGAAGGTATAGTATATCAACTCATTTACTAGTAATCCAAGAAAAGAATATGCATGTGCATCCATTTTCAGTAGAAATCAACTCCTCATACATATTTGCTTCTATCACAATTAGCTCAACTAGATCCAGCATAAATGTGCTGAAATAAAAGCTCTTTTAAATATGGTGTATTTTTATATTCCATGTAATGAGCTCTTTACTCCCAACCTCACAATTCATCATACCACTCACTGTGACCTCTCTGCAATATGTTGTGTTAGGCAATTTGTCCTTTCCCTCACTGACCTTAATCCTGGTTAACTATCTGTAAATGTGCAAGCTTATTTTCTGCAAATCTCCAAAACCTCTCATCTTAATCTTTGTCAAACATAAACATCCACTCCTGACATTTCATACTCAATCTATTTCTCAATTGCCCATTACATCTCTCATATGTCACTCATAAACTGCTGTACTTCAAAGCAGATGAACCGTTTGTTTTTTTACTACAGACTGTATTTATATCAATGGGGAAGCTGCATGTGCTTGATTGGGCAGTAAATACTGAAGCAGTCTCAGGATAGTATAGAACACTTTGTGGCTGAATGAGTTTTGGAAGATCCGGAAGCCTGTTAATGATACATTGTTAGAGATATTGCTGATCTGATCTTACAAACATGGTTGGGTTAGAAACATTTTTACTAAGAACACCTCTGAAAATTAGGAAAACATTTGGGAGCCCCCTGGGACACGGGACCCATTAGATCTGTACCCCCTGGTAACCCTGTCTTGGCATGCAAGGCCAAGACCCCTTTTTTCTGACATGACCCTGAGTTCTGTGTAAATTTCTGCCAATAAACCTTGGCACAGTCATAAAATATGTTTCCATTTTTCCAGATCAGTGTGGGTAGCACACAGAGCGGCAAGAACAGTCTTGACCTCATCTTGATGTAGTGCTGGGTGGTAGAAAAAGCAATAACCTTAAGAAAATGTCAATTCTAACAGGAAAAAGGCTGGCTTTTATGGAGGAATCAAATTAAAAACAGGTGAGCTTAGTGAAACAAAATGTCCATGTAATATTCTTTCTTACAGTATTAAGAGTGAATGGCCTGTTTCTCTTCATTTAACATTTTAAATTCCTTACTGCACTGGAAGGAGAGTGCCATACTCCAAAAATGAAGGGTGATCAGAATGTGGTATTTGTTACCTGTCTATACAGAGCAGTCTTTCACAGATACGGCTTGCACTATAACTTACTTCTGATCCAGGTATACTGCTGGTGCTCAGAAACATTAGCTTCAGTGTGTTTTCAAATATGCTGTTTCACATCCTTTTGAGAAATGTATCATCCTTATCCTTAGAAATTAGGTTGTATGTTATACATCTTGTTTCTGTAATTTTGTAAAGGGGGACAAATATTTGTACTGGTCAGTGAAGTTAGAAAGCTAACAATATTTAGGTAATAGTATCATGTAATAGAATAGTAATAGAATCATGAGACCAAATAGGATTGTAGTGAATGTGTCATAGTTGTTCTAGTTATTCATTATGTCTATCTGTATTTTGGTGATGGTGAGTTGAGCAATTCTCCTCCTTCATTTCAACTACTGTATACATTTCTTCAACCCCAGATGTAGTTCAGTTTTGTTTACGGGAATTGGTAAAAATAGGGCTGTATATGGGGCAGAGCTGCAATGTGGTTCCCACTTCTAAAACAGAAGCCCCAGAGAACGTCTATAGATGTCTTATCTAGATATGACCCAACATGCAATAGTAGATGTGTTGTTTAACTAATTTGAAGCACCTTGCTTCTTTTATTTAATATATTAATAAACATTTTGGAAAACCTTAATAAAAAAAATGCAAATGGCCTCCTTTTATTTGAAACCATATATATATATATTTTAACCAGCATAGTTAGAGTTTAAGAAACATTTCCACTGAGAGGAGCCTTTCATAAGAATTGAATCAATGATGGTTACAAATGAGAGGCCTGTCTAGCCCATTCGGTATTTTACTGCTCATTGATTCAGAGATCATGTCCACTGTATTTCTTGCAAGAAACAAGGATACTGGCTGCAACAACATAGCTGAATAGCTTGTTGCATGCTCCCTCAAACAATTTGGGTTAAAGAACTTCCATTTGTTTTCTCGGTTTCAAATGCACTTCCGTGAAGTTGTCTCCTACAGTATGTCCTCTGCTTTGTGTTGAGCTAATTTTCACGCAGCTTTGTTGACCTCGTCAGTGTCTTTGAGGATTTTGAATACTTGTATCAGGTCTCCTCAGAGTCTTATCGGTTCAAGACTAAAAAGTATTTGTTCCTGTTGTGCTCTGATCTGATGAGCCACTGTGGCTCTGGTAAAGACTTTACCTGCCACCTGCCTTTATCCTTATCATTCATATTTTAATAACTTTAACTCCTTAACAGGCTGCCAGGTTTTTCAAAGTGTGAAACTGGCCTTGTAAGTCAGCTTGTTCCAATAATGTCATTATACTTTCTCTATGCAACCAAAAATGGTAATATTTCTTCTTGAATATATTCATATACTGCATTTTGACGAACAAAATAAGCCGTCTAGCAAAGATCAGAATGAAAGTCTTTTTGCAATACAATGAAATAAATTACAGCACCTTTTATTACTGTAATTAAAATGTGGCCTGAATACACCATTTTAATTTTTATTTGCACCATAGTTGCAAAGCATATTTGCTTTTTACATGATATGTATATATCTTTTTTTATGTAACAGTTTCTGTTCTAGTTATTAGTTTACACTGTTGTATTTGCATAGTGGCACTTTTGGGTGCATAATATTTCTTCATATCAATGCATTTCCATTCAGATCCTGGGCTACCTAGATTGGGCTATTTTGCTTAGGTTTTTAAAACTCAATAAAGATTTGCACAGGCTTATGTCTACTCGTATACTGTAGATGAAGTAATTACACAGTAAATAAAAACAAGGATTCAATTTAAAATAATTATAAATTATATCGTAGTGAATTCACTAGATGCAAAATTGTGGTAATATTACCATTCATAGATGATTAGGATACAGAAATATAAAATAAGTTTGAATATTAATTTGTAATGCTGTAAAATGCCTCCACCCTCGCCACATGACCTTTGACCACATTCTCATAATATATTTCCCCTGAGGTTGGCAACAGTGCCGTGTAAATGAATTTTTTATTGCTTCAGATAGTGCTTCAAAAATTAAGCAATTTTCCTCAGAGCAAGCAATTTTGAAAGCTTTGAAATCAGTGAGCTTCCTGGAGCCATTGTGCCTATGACCACTAAGAATGATTTCAGTCAGTAATACATCTTGGCATCCTGTTGTATTTCCTTAAAACAAGCAAAGATTTCCAGGCCCCGAAGAGGCAAAACAAGCCCATACCGTGATGGAACCATCATTGTGCTTGGCAATAAGTTTTATAAACCTTTCATCGCCATAGGAACGTTGGTCACTGCTTTGGAAATAACTCAATTTTTGTACCACAGGATATTGTAAAAGATCTAATTAGACTTGTCTTTGTATATTTTGAGTACAATGTATGTGCTTGTTTTTGTATGTTTTCCAGAAAAGAAGCTTTCACCTTGGCCTATAACCATTGATGACGTTGTTGTCCAGGTGCTGAAAAACAATTATCCAAAATTAGGGTTCATTTTTCTAACTGTAATTTCAATTGAATGGCTCTTGGCAGTGCTTCTGACTTTGTTCTGTTTTATAGACATGTACATGGTTTGGGTTGTTGTGCATAGTTTCTTTGGCAAAGGACGTTCTGTACATTAAAGCTGTGGCATAAGTTCTGAGAATATTGCCTACATTTTGAACTGCAGGAATTTCAGATAAGCTACATTCTATTTATTTGAAAATCCTGGAGGAAGCAGAGAAAATGAGGTCCAGGTTTTTTTCTCTGTTACTCAGATAGTTCTCTGTTGTCGTTTTCAGTATTGGTGCTAGTTACTATCAAATGAGAAGTTGTAATGTACCATAGTCAGTTTGTAACTTAACTGTCATAACTGTAACTATGTCATAGCATCATAACTATGACATAACTGTCATAATATTGATACAGTTTTTTGCATCAGGACTCCACTAAATTATGTTTCACTTTTGTCCTTTAACATTTAAAAAATGGTTACAATAGTTTACAATAGTTTCCAGTATGTTCAGTGCAAGTCATTAACTGAATGTCAAAGGATCAGTTAATGGAATTCATGTATGTACTATAAGCCTTCATATAGTTGTTGTGATTTCCTGAAAATAATTGTTTAATTGCTTATTCATTAATATAAGGGGTTTAAAAAACTTTGAAACATAGTATCCAAGATTTGAGAAATATTTGGTGTGTAATTATTAACTTACCATTTACATTTAGAATTTCAAATTGCTCAGACAATGTTTTTTTTTTCCTGTGTGTTGTACAGGGATCTATAAAATTAAAATTAGTATCTAAAATTATTTAAAATGTTATGCTATATACTGTGCCAGTAGAATAGTGTACCAACAATATGACCTCTCTGCCAATTCTAAATGATAGTTGATTTTGTACTGATGCATTAAAGATAAATTTAATGCTCTTTAGTGTAGCATGCAGTAGGGGTAGGGTACAAATACTTTAGTACAGGGGTTTTCAACTGGCGGTCTGATAGGTATTTCATTTGTTTAATCTTTGTATGAATAAAAAGGAGAGTTAGTTTAAAACAGTGATATCAACTTTGGACAAGCCTTAAAGTAGACGTTAGCTAGCCCATGCAGATCCATTCTCTATGTGGATTGCTGGTTATACACATTTCAAACACCTATCTTTTATTAAATGACATGAGTCAGACAGGAGAAAAAGCATCCTTTACAACAGGTCCTTTCCAAGTTCAGACATTCTGCTGCTACCACTACCACTGCTCCTCTGGCCAGTGCTATCACCACGAGGGCAGGATGTAGTCAGGCTTGCCCCGGTTGCTGCTAGCATTGGAGTGGCAGTCGGTCTGCTCTCCACCCACTGTCGCTCAGCGCATTTTGCCTTGGACGCCAATTAACAGCACACCTGGAGAAGATTTACTGCCTCGTCACTGAGGTGATTCAGCAGAATTTAAGGGCTGCTCAGACTCTGCTCGGGGATCGGTAATGGAGTTCTAACTCGGGATCTCTTGAGCCTTGTACTCCTTAGTTTTCCTGCTTTGGTTTGCCTCCCATGCCTTGTTCAGATTCCTGACCTGGCCTTTGCTTGACTGGAGCGCCTGGATTTTCTCCCTGTTTCAGTCTCTTTCTCTTGGCTTCTGACCTTTTTCATATTTCTTGACCTCAGACTGCCCCCTCGCTTTTCTACCATGCTTGCCTGGACCTGACCCTACCTTAGTTCTGACCATGCTTCCTAGATTGCCCTTTTTGCTTTTGGCTGTGCTTCGTTTCAAATTCACTGGCTTTTGACCCCGCCTGCTCGACCTCAAGCTTGGTCTTTGTTTATGTCTTGAGTGCCCGGTGTCACGGACGTCCAAAGGGACTAACCGTGGGGAGCAGGAGAGCGGAAAAAGACCCATATGCGTAGCGGCGAGACGGGAAAAAGGCCCGGGCTCATTAGTGCAAAGAGTTCAGGAATGCCGTATAGAAACCTATGCCCTCAGGGAGCGGACGTGGGGCGCCCTGGTGCTAGGCGGGTCTCAGGACATCCGAACGTCAATGCTGAGCGAGGACAGAGTGCAAGACCCGGAAATATATAGCCCAAGGGAAAGAGAGGGACAGGAAGGACAGCAGACCGGAAACTAGGGACAGGACAGAGAAGGAGCGCCCTCTGGCTGCAGAGGGCGTGACAGTACCCCCTCCTTCATGGGCGGCTCCCGACGCCCATACAAATAAATGAGCTGCACAGCACTGGGGGGAGGAAAAACCTCATTTAACTGAAAGGAAACCTCCAGGAATCCACGGCTGAGAGCTACCCCTTCCTCCAGGGTATAAACCTTTATTGGGTGGAGGAAGGGGGGGGTAGAGTAGAGCTCCGGAGACTTAAAACAAAAAAAGTACACAAGCACAAACCCAACAGACAAAAACCTGGGAAAGAACAGGGAGACAAACCACACAAGACAGATAGGAACCAAAAACAGGTAGGAACCACAGTTCCGAGACACAGAGAGCAGGGGGGACCAAAAAGGAGGGGAAACCAGGAAGAAAAAAAATCAAAACAAACGGCAAAAAACAAGAAAAAAAAACACAAAAACCCCGGGGAAAAATACCGCAGACTGGGCAAATGGCACGTTCACATTCTAACGCTGATATCGGAGTGGACAACCTGAGGAAAGCCAGACCGAAGTCCGCTCACAGACACAGATGCCCGGAGTGATATCCAGCGAAAAGAATGGAGGAACGGCGAATGGGCACGTTCACATACTAACGCTGATATCGGAGTGGACAACCTGAGGAAAGCCAGACCGAAGCCCGCTCACAGACACAGATGCCCGGAGTGATATCCAGCGAAAGGCATGGAGGAACGGCAGAAAGCTTACCATTCTATCACTGATATCGGAGAGAGCAAGACCAGGAAGAGCCAGGCAAGAGAACCCGCTCCAGACACAGAAGCTCGGAGTGATATCCAGTAATAAGAATAGGCAAGCCAGCTCAACATTCAATCACTGATATCGGAGTGATCTACCCGAGGAAAGCCAGGTACAGGACCCGCTCACAGGCACGGAAGATCGGAGTGATATCCAGTGATTAGAATAGAGGAACTGAAAAAAAAAAACAGCCCAGAGAACAAGAAAAAAAAAACTGCGGCAAGACAAAAAAAAAACGCCGCTCGCGGGGTCAGTAGGGGGCTCAGCATTCTGTCACGGACGTCCAAAGGGACTAACCGTGGGGAGCAGGAGAGCGGAAAAAGACCCATATGCGTAGCGGCGAGACGGGAAAAAGGCCCGGGCTCATTAGTGCAAAGAGTTCAGGAATGCCGTATAGAAACCTATGCCCTCAGGGAGCGGACGTGGGGCGCCCTGGTGCTAAGCGGGTCTCAGGACATCCGAACGTCAATGCTGAGCCAGGACAGAGTGCAAGACCCGGAAATATATAGCCCAAGGAAAAGAGAGGGACAGGAAGGACAGCAGACCGGAAACTAGGGACAGGACAGAGAAGGAGCGCCCTCTGGCTGCAGAGGGCGTGACACCCGGCCTGCTCCATCGTCGTCCTGCCTTGTCCTACAACCTTCTGCCTGCGCGCAGCACTGCTGTGCTCTCGGGGCTGTGTGCGGCCTGCACAGCTCCTCATTGTGGCTGCAGCTCCCCGGGGCTCATCTGTCACTCACCCAGCAAGTGGGCTCTTCTATACAGCTTCCAATCCCCTGCTAGAACCACAAGCATGTGATGCTCTAGAAGGTGCATAACAAAAAGTAGCGCTGGAATGCATAGTCCTGTATGCTGAAAATAAGCTTATATTAATCGAAGACATCTTGAGCTGTTGTGGGTTTCTCCATGGCTATCAATATCAGTCAGGTTAGTACTTTGGGACAACAGATATGTTTCCATTTGGGTAGCAGTGGAAATTCTGTCTGCCTCCTTGGGCTGGCTCAAAGTAACAGCTCAGTTATGCATGTAAAAGGCTCCCTCTTTTCAATTCACAATAAAGAAAATAGATTTAGTGGAATTTAGTGAAACCACTTGCTAACAGCACATACTTTTCGAAGCCCACACAGATTTTATTTCTAATGCCTTTACTTGCCAGTGTTTCTTGTTTTCTCCTCAGAATGTGTACCTTTCAGTAGTACGGTCAAAATCCAATTACGACAAAATGAGCCGATGGATATTAAGGGATAGCATATTTATACTTGACTGGCTTTGGAAGTGTCAACTCTGGCCAAAGGTCACCCCCAAAAGGATGCCCAAAAAACTGATGCAAATTTCATCGAATATAGCTGAAAAACAAGTCAGATCAGCTGCAAACTTTTGCAGGAACCAATTAGAAAATGTGTGCTGTAGTGCAAAGTGAATGATAAGTGTGTTGATGCAGGCAAGAGCTTTGTTTATTGAATAAATACAGATATACAATATTTCAGAGGAATGCTGATGGTGAATGAGTGTCACGGCCACACACAATCAGATACGAGCCTCTTCTAATTCCTGCAGACGAATTAACTAACTCTCGGTGCTCACTATTGAGTTTCCCACTGAAACTCCTTGCTTTAGTGATTCCTTGCTTCATATATGCTTTTTGCTTCCTGATCCTCTGGCTTACTAACGTGTGTTTTCTACGACTTCGACTTTGGATACTCCCTTTGGATAAGTATACCCGGCTTCCACTAAAAACCTGTACCTCAGGTTAAACCGTTCACCACATAGGGTCCAACCATAATTTTGGCTTTTGCATCGTTACAATGAGAAGCATGTATAATGCAGGTAATGGAACACCAGTCAGTGAACAAGCAGGAATATAGCCACAAAACCCAAGCTTGCCTGAGAGATTGGAACTATGTGGTGAGAAACAGACGATATTGGGGTGACCCGGAAAGAGTAGCCAGAAATGAACTATATTGATGCAGAGGTGGATAAGATAGCAAGTTATCATTTGATGAAGTTAGAACTAAACCAATGAGGATGGATTCCTAGCAGAACCAAGCCAAAAGAAGTAGGAGTATCAGCTACATCACTGGTGGAAGCCTGGGTAGGAGGAAGAGTCCAGGGCTGAAAGGAAGACAAAGCGTTTGCAATTGAGAGATCAGAGAAATGGGGCATCAGAAGATGAAAAGAGAAAGAGAAGAGTAGGGAGGATAAAAGGTACAGTATGAAGAGCATGTTGTTTAAGAGGAGAATTTGAGGCTGAAGAGCTTCTTGTTCAAGAAGATGTGAGAAAGCAATTTCAGTTGTTCCAGGCTTGGAAGAAGTAAACATGACAAAGGTATGGTCCTAGCAAGGCCGAGTGTGAGAGGCTTCAGTCTCTGAAGAGATTAAAACACAGAGTGTTGAAAATACTGCAAGCAAAATTGTTGCCTCCAGTGAGTATGTCAGAGGGTGGAAGTGTAAGACTGGAGTTTGACCTGAATTTCTGTTAAAAACTTTTTTGTGGTAAAGAGTCACAAGCACATTAATAAAAGATAAAAGTTGTTATAATATAATATAGGTAGTAATGGTGTCTGCAGATAGATTATTAATGACAAGTGCTAATAGTGTATAAAAATAATAACTGTTCAAGGATATTAGTGGTCTAATTAATTTTTACTGTGCTTAAATTAAGTGAAGATGTGCAGAGGTAAACAAATGACGCCGGAAATGAGAACAAAAGCAGCTGGAATACAGTATTTAATTTGGGAAATGACTGTTATAGCTGCAAGACCTTTACATTTCTAATTATTTATTTTATAAAGAATAGAAGCAAAAGGAAAAAGATAACTCCTTTTAGTCACCTGTGATACAGCCATAACTGATTATTTCAAACATGTGGTTAGATTTCAGGGACCAAAAAAAAAAAGTCTATCAAAATAATAGCACTATCTAGTTCCATGGCTTGTATATCCTGTAAGTACAAAGTTCTAATTGTCAGTGGTGGAAAATATACTGTGTGAGTGCTGTGGAAGGCTATTTCTGCGCCAGGACATACAAATCTCATATACTCCTCCAAAACCTTGGCGTCCACCTCCTTCTGGCAGGGCACAGTACAGAAGGGCTGATTTTAATTAGTTGGGCAGTTATGAATAACATCCTTAGAGGATTAGGAGTTGCTGTTGCAGGCTTGCACAAGGAAAATGGCTTTAACCTTCTGAATGTTTAGACAATTAGGATACACTTTTCATGCATGTGTTACTGCCTTGAGCCCTATTCATGTCAGAAGGGTATAAGTACAATAACCCCATCAGGAGTTTATAACAGTATATACACACATTCACATACCTTATCGGGACATTAATCATTGAACAATTTTCTCTTCATATATATGAAGACATCTATTGAAAAGCATTTGTGTGGTGCAAATGTTCCCTCTGTTTAACCTGGAAATTTGAGTGTACGTGACAACATTTGTATTTTGGTCTTGAAAATTACAGGTAAATAATGTTTAGAGTCTTCATGACGGAGTGGATTTTAAAAAACTTTGAAGAACAGTGGAAAACTAAAATATTTTTCCAGTGTCTAACTGAGGTTTATTGAGAACACCCACATTGTCTAGAACAGATATTTCTACACGTTGAACACGAGAGTGTACTGGAGCTACTGCTGTAAAATGTCTTTGTCCTTACAACATTAAATGTAATACAGTTTGCCAAATGTCAGTAAATACATTTCATGCAATGTGGTCCAACCTTTTTACTTGAAGGAACTAGTACAAACCAAGGTGAGATGCCTAAGTGAATTAAACAACATTTAGCTACAATTTTGGCCCAACAAGGTAAAATGTGAATACAGAGTCTAGAATATCGCATACTGTAAAAGCCTTCGTTACCAAATGTGGATCACCCTTTCAGTGTTCTCTTTTTTTATTTTAGTGTTAAATTATTAGCCATTTTTTTATAAACTAATGTATGAGCGTAGTGATAAAATGTCTCTTTTTTACTTCCGTTTGTTCTTCAGCACTTTTACATTTTTCCACTCACAGTAGCCAATCCTTCAATCTGCACTACTTCAAAGAGCCTAGTCTCCTACTGTATACTCAGTCTGTTTCATTTTACTGCCTACATAAGGCAACTTTAAATTGAGCTTAAAATAATGCTCAGCCAAATAAACTTCATTAGTGCATTTCTTCAGATATTTTTTTATATTAATAATTTTATTTTTTTAATATGTATTGTGTGTGAAGTAATTAAATGCAGTTCAGAACACTTGATCAGTTTAATTTAAATAAAATCATAGTTAATTTAGCTATGGGCTATTTGAAAACCTCCATTGAGATGGTTCATAGTTTACTTGTTTTCTCTTTGCTCCTTTTCTTCGAATAATTGAAAATGTATTGCAAAGCTTTTTTAAGACTATTGACAGAAAATATTACTCTTTTGTAGGTGTAGAATTTTAGAATATTTACAGTTCTAAAAAGATAATTACAAAGAGCACATCATTGAACAAAATATTTCTTAATCAAGTGTGGTATTTTCTCTGCATATAGTATGCTACTGAGAAAAAGAATTAAAGATTTTAAATGCAACTGTAATGGACATTTCTTAACTACTGTATATATATTGTAAAACCAATTATACAAATATAATGTAAATATATATGTAGCTTTTTGATTTCTACAGTTATTTTAAAAGATTTTGATTTATTCTATTATTTTATTATGCATTTACGTTGGTAACATTCTTAACCAGGGTGAATTACAGTGTTTTCAACATTTTGTCTTATCTTTAGGTTAAATTAGTACATCAAGTACAATAAATTAAACAATGTTATAATGAGTTTTACCTTAATTTTAAAATGTATAATTTATATTTTAAACTTGCTATTGGTGTCAACATTGTATGCGTTAAGATAGAGAAGATTATATGACAGTCCAAGTTCAACCTAACTAGATGACATTTCAGCTGTTGGTGAGTCACCGTCTTTGTTCCAAACTTTTTTAATCTTTTAACTAAGAATAATATTGTGGTTAGGGGGGAAGTTTAACTTATTTTTAAAATGTTTACTCTTTACTCAGCTAACATTATCTGTAAGACCAACTGTACTTCAAACATTCTTAACTTAACCCCTCAAAATACAACAGTAATCCTAATGTAATCTTGTACTCTTGTAATCTTACCCCTTGAATAAGGTTTAGATTTAAAAGTTATTTAATTAAAACCGTATTCAGTAGTGAGATTATCCTTAGCTTGCATATTTCCTCTCCCCAATGAATACAATAGGGTCTCGATATTCTCAAGGGCTGAGGTGCAGAAAACCATGATTAACATGCCCCACTGTAATTAAATGTGCAATGAAACTGTCATTGAACACATGAACCCTTCTCCAGCCTGACATACCCCACATCGTTGGCTTGCCTTTATAAACACGAGATGCTAATGTTGGGTAGGAGGTACCTGGGCAGGTGGCAGGGAGAGGCTCACTCACTGCTAGGTTTGCCTCACCTTCCTAGTCTGTTGCACCGCTAATTGGAAAGTTGCAGTTTACAACCTTCAGCTCGGTTTCATACTTTTCTGCTGTTCTTCCATGCTAGACCCCATCGGTCAGACCGAATCGCAAATAAGCACATTTGTGAGTGTTAAATGTGCAGATGTGGAGGCCCTACTGCCACCCAGGGACTCCCTTCGCATATCTCTCTTGCACTCATCATGTGTTGTAGCCAGAGACAGACAGCTCTTTTACACGCAGCGTGGCTAGAGCTTACCTTTGTTGCTCTCGCACCTTTCTGTTATTGTTTGCTTGGCTTCCTATTTCTGATGTCTCCCTGCTCTACGCAGGCATTGATCATGCTGTCCATTTGATCAGAACAATACAAAAGTGTACTGGGAGGGAATATGAATACATTGATTATATATTTTTTTCAATACCATAGTCTTATGGAAACATTTTGCAGGTGTTTTACTGTGGTAACCTGTACTTTATTTATGCTTAACACCCAGGAGAGCAAATCAGCTGTATGCAACTATACATTATGAAAGTTATTTTCATTCACATTCCACCATTTTGTGATGTTATAGTATTCTGGGACCACCGTGCACAGTTGCAGCATACTGTAAGTCTATGGGGCCTGATGACACGAATGTGTAAGCTGCCAGAAGTCTTTCTCGTCTAAAAAAAGACAGAAGAGTAGAGGGGTATCAACTGTTGCCAGGTTTGAGTGTATGAACAGAGAACTGCTAGTCAGTAAGGCAAGCTATGGTTCATGCTGATGTAAGAAAAGGACACTGTAAATGCTGTCATGTTACCTGCATAGAAGCTACGATACCTTGAGAAAGGGAATACTATAGGCCAAGGGCATCCAATCCTGGTCTTGGAGGGCCAGTATGTCTGCAGAATTTCAAGGTCTCTTTAAAGTATCAGTATCTGAAGAGCTGAGTAAAGTTGTTATATTGATACAATTAAGCCAATAATGAGATGAATTATGTCTTTTAGAGCTGGAATGAAATGGAAAACTGCAAAGCCACCAGCTATCCTGTACTTGGAGTGCACAGGCCTACTGTAGGTGCAAGGAACCTTATTAAAGAACTATTTATTTTGGCTCCCAAGGCTGTTCAATCTTATTTAATCATTTATTTTTAAATTATTTCAGCTCTCAAGACAGTGTTTTCTTTTGCTCAAATAGAAGTCTCTCTGTAAAAATGAATTGTAACCTCAAATGTGGTTGGCACATAATTTGCAGTAGGAGGCACAAAGAGTGGATGATGAGGTGAATGGAGACATGGAAACAGTACTGAAGGTCACAGTTAGTTCAGAAACTAAAACACAGTAAGAACAATGAATAAAATGCAGAAAGACAAAGTAGCAAATTAAATGCTATATTAGATATGAGAATAAACCCTGGTAATGAGGAGCTTTGTAGCCTAAAAATGTCTGAATATAATTCTATTCTCAAAATCAAGTGTTCAAAATAATGAAAAATGTTACTTTGCAGCTGATGCGTATATTGAAATTGACCAGCTGACAGTGTGAATAGTATCTATCCTCTAGAATTAGATGGTTTTCGTTCTAGACATTCGTATACTACCATACCTGTTTCACTATAACAGACAATGTAATGTGACTAGAGCTCAATCTAATGATCTAAAAAATCAGTCTACTTTAGATCTGTTATAGAACTTCTCATTTTCTGGTGAAGATCTGAAAGTGGCCCATGGTAAGACATGAAAGAGCAAGGCTCAAAATTACTTGAGAAAAGGCCAGGCAAACCCAACCCTGCATGAATCATAAGCTCAAGGTTCCCAGTAATTTAAGAGTATTGAAAAATGCTAACAGTAGCTTGCTGTCTTTATTCAGGGGGATAGGGAAGGACAGCAAAGAAACCGCTTTGAGGGGTGTGGTGAAAGAGAAGTGTTCTTTCTGGATATCTTATGTATAGAAAAACATCAGAAAGATTGCAGCTGCTTAAACAAGGCTACTTGTAAGTGGCTGAGAAAGAAAATCATGGGACTGAATCATACAAAGCCATGGGTAGGTCACTAACTAGAATTACTACTCTAGTCTCATCTTTACAGTGACAAAGAATGACATTTAGTGTCAGCTAAATTTCCATTTTTGAGCAATTGCAGGATGCAGGGAGGATTGGGAGCAGCCAACACCCACTGAGACTCGAAGGTGTCATACAACCTGTAAATGAGAGATAAACTGGAGAAAATGTCTACTCTGGGACAAAATGTTCCCCTCTTACCCTCTACAGTGAACAAATGTTAGCCAAATGGTAAGGACTGATTCAGGCCATAAGTAAAAGAGTCTGCTTACTTTGGAACAGTTGATGCCAGGATGATGACAGCCCAAGCAGATTTTGTACGTACCGTAAACCTTCTTGAGGAATAGTGTGATACAACAGAGAAAACAATGGAAAGTACAGTATGTTGTAGGAAGTGGAGGATGCTCTCTACATGTCTGAAGAGAAGTCAGCTGTGATCTGGGATCTACTGCGTCTATCCCCTAGAAGACAAAAGCATTTTTTGTAATTGTTTTAAACTCAATGTGTTTCAGAAGACTCCATTTGATTCAACATCCTGTCCGACTAACAGAGCCTTTCCCATTGCAACAGAATTATTACCGGTTGCTTGGTAAACTAGACTCAATGTCAAGTGGGCTTGATTTTATTCATCTTGAATATTGAGAAATCCACAAGTGAGGATACAAACCATTCGTACTTGTACCAAAGAAATGTGAAAGCCTGAGGTTGTGGATTGACGTCCAGAAAGTAAATATAATTAAATCTGGTCAGTATCCAGTGCCTGTATTAACAAATCTTTGAATAGCTGAAACAATATCCAATGTCTACATCAAGCTGAGCTTAATGGCAAACTTGACTTGGGGACAGAAATCCACTCATGAAACCAATTACTAGGCTTTGAAATGGCTGAGCCAAACGAAAGACAATAATGACTGTATTATCTTCTGGTACTGATCATTACAGCAGTGCTATTTTTAAAAATCCATCCATTTGTCCATTTTTGTTACCACTTTATTTTTAGTGGGTCACAGTAAAGCGCAGCATTCAAGAGGGGATACCTCTCCACCACAGGCACACACACATGTATACAGATACCAATTAATATGGACAGAATGCCTCAACGCCAGAGGAGGAAACTGGAGACCCAGATTTGGACAAAATTTGCAAACTCCATGGAGTAGGCACTATTAAAATTGAAATTGCAGTCTGGAATTGAAAGAGCTTAGAAGCAGTAATGCTAACCATAACAACACCTTGCCATTTTTGATTAAATATAATAAGCATTTGAAGTTGCCATGTCCTTGGAATATGAAATTCTGCCTAATCAGTACCTTTCTAGGCGAAATTACATGATTGGTTAAAAATAAGCCAGTACCTATAGTACTGACTCCATTTGTTTTGTGCAGAATGGCCAATACCAATTCTTTAAAATGTCCAGTAAGCTGAAATTTATGCCCGTGTGCTCATTTTCTCTTACTGATTTAGCTTGTACTGTGTTGTATATCAGTCATCGATAAAAAAAAAAATGCAGTAAATAATTTCCCTGTTCTGAGACATTTCCAGGAAACTGCAGGAGCAGTGGAATGTTCTAATAGGTTTGCCCAATATTTTGTGTGTGTACAAAAACACGTGTATGTGTGAGTGTTTCTTTGTGTGTTTGGCATTTTCCCCAGACAAAATAAATTTAAGAATAAAAAGGAGCCATTGTTTGATAAACACATTTGCTGAAATAAGAGTTACATAAGATGTTTTTAGAATTTTGTTGTGGATTGCATTTTTACATTTATATACATTTTTCTTGTCAAAGGAAACAGATTACTACAGTTGATGTATGGTATAAGTCTGGGTGGTACGATTCAGTCTAGGACATTGTTTTTCCTTTGGCTAATTCAATATGAATTTGTAATACGCAAACAGTTCCTGCTGAGTTTTCTTTTCTACAACTGACCTGAACCAAGGGTTCTACATTTTTAAAGCAAATTTGCACTTTTGGAATGGTTATTGTGTTTTTAAATACTGTGGAAGTATTCTACTTTACCCCAGTCCCCATAATACAGCTTCCTAAGACTCAGAGCTTCATTTTGGTGTGGTACATGTGTCAGCTTCAAGTGATGAGGATTTGGTATTTGATTTCCCAGTTTCCTCTTTTCCATTGGAAGCAAAAGGCAAGACTGCACTTTGACCCACATCCGACCTCCTCCTTTTTAAAGAGTCAGATGTTGCTCCAAAATTCACCCCTTCAGCCTCTTCATAATTGGTCTGCATGGGGAAAACAATGTGCCAATGTTCATTAGGTACAACACATTTGTGCATCTGTGCCTTCTGCTAAGGAATGCCAATAGGGAAAGCATCTCAGAACACAGTAATTCTTGATTTTTTTTTCTGTTTTTGGTTTAACACACCTCAAAAATATATTACACTTCTCAATTTAGGAGGAATTCATTCTCACTTTAAAATGCTTGTAGACAGTCTGCAATTTTAACTTAAGAATTAAGGTTTAATTACTGAAATGTTTAAAAAATGCAAACCTCTAATTGTGTGATCGTTTTTCTTTCTTCTAAGGTATATATTTTAGGGTATTTATTTTAAGATCGGATAACCCACCTTTTATTTTTATACCTGTTTTACCCTTTTCTATTTCAAGACATCTGTATTCAATTTTTGTAAGTGTCTAAACGTTTGTATTTGTACAAATTTGTTCTTTATATTTAGTAAAATAATTATTGTTAATTGCCTGTTCTTTTTGGTCAGATACTACAAGCTCTCCGTATGGTTGGTCCACATAAAGTAACATTTTTCATTCCCATCTTTGCATTGGAAGATATTCAGTATTAGCAATTTGATTGACCAAAATGTGTGGATATCAAGAAAAACAGCAGACACTCAATTTGAAGTGTAATCATGTCAAATTTTATGTCTGGAGAAGTTTAGACACAAACAGTGTTCTATATACAACAACAAATGGACAGGCACACTACATCTACAGATACTAGTGCTAGTTCACTCTGTTATGCCAGGCAGTACTCTCAGCATTGGAAAAGAATCTTTTTGCTTTGCTTAGGTCTGACGGCGACCCCTCTCAGAAGGAAGGAATTCCACTTGGATTGATCTTAAGTAGCTTTCCAACAGTTTGCACACAATTTCTGCCTCAGGTCCAGTCCGAGAATGACAAACGTGGTAAGAAACTGTTCACTCTGAGGTGTAGCGCTGCTTCTGCATATATGTCGCTCTTCAGGCTTGTCCACAAAAGTCCAGCTGTATTAATTTCATTGATCAGGTGAAATTACAATTGGTTCGCAAGTCAGAAGATTAACCTTATTGCAGAGAAAGTCTTGGACAGAATTTCTTTATGCTGTATGTATGGACTCTCCCTTTTTTTCAAGCTAGGACAATGGAGGTTGCAATCATGTGGATGTCACGTTGCCAGGTTTTAAGCGAGACAGAGTTGAAAGAGTGATTGATTGAGAATGTAAGGGATTTGTAATAAAATCATTTAAAATAACCTTTTAAAGTCTGTAAATCACTGTAGGTTTCTAATTGCATTGTTATCCTTGTGTGATAGACAGCAGCCATATCACCCTGCAACTCACAACTGGCAACCCACTGAAGCTAAGCAGGTGTGAGCCTGGTCAGTACCTGGATGGGAGACCTCCTGGGAAAAACTAAGGTTGCTGCTGGAAGAGGTGTTAGTGGGGCCAGCAGGGGGTGCTCACCCTGCAGTCCATGTGGGTCCTAATGCCCCAGTATAGTGACGGGGACACTATACTGTAAACAGGCGCCGTCCTTCGGATGAGACGTAAAACCGAGGTCCTGACTCTCTGTGGTCATTAAAAATCCCAGGGCGCTTCTCGAAAAGAGTAGGGGTGTAACCCCGGTGTCCTGGCCAAATTTCCAATTGGCCCTTACTAATCATGGCCTCCTAATAATCCCCCTCTATGAATTGGCTACATTACTCTGTTCTCCTCCCCACTGATATCTGATGTGTGGTGAGCGTTCTGGCGCACTATGGCTGCCGTCGCATCATCCAGGTGGATGCTGCACATTGGTGGTGGTGGAGGGGAGTCCCCATTACCTGTAAATCGCTTTGAGTGGAGTGTCCAGAAAAGCGCTATATAAGTGTAAGCAATTATTATTATTATTATTATTATTAGTTCCAGATGGGCCCACCTCTTGGGGTTGCAGACACAGAGACACTGAGTGTTGGCCACCCCACCACTGTAGTGTCCTAGTCCACTACTGTGTGCTGGTTTATGTTACAAGTCAGGGCACACTGCTTATCAAAGGAGCCCAAGTCAAACACATTCCTAAGGGCTGGAATCAGCAGAGCTAGGATCTGCCAGAGGTATTATCTGTTCAAGACAACAGAAAGATTTTTAGTCTTTCTAAGACTTAAATGTTAGAGTAATAATAAGCTTTGCTGCCATAGTGATATTGCATTACTTCATATATTACGTGAACAAATTCTGAGAAGAATGAAAATTTTGAGCATTAGAACACAGTAACATCAGTTGGGAACTATACATTATGATCCATGTTAACATAAACTCATCACATTCAAACAAATCACATTATGCTTTTCTTTTTTTTGACAAAGAGATGTGCTTGCTCATTTCCACTGCCCTGGAAATGAAAAGAAATCATCAGTGTTATTTATTTCCTGAGAGAAAATAGTATGTTCTAGCTGCGATATGAAGAGTTTGGACAAATTTGGATGTCTTTGGTTGAAAATGTGTTTTGGTTTCTCGTGCTTATATTTAGTTCTCTTCAGTTAACATGTCCTACTCACATCCCACTGTAACTTACATGTGTTCCAGTAGAGTCCCTTCTCTTACTTTTTGTACTATACCTATGTTTCAACATCTGATCTGGAAAATAACAGAATATTAAAGAAATTGTATAGCACATTTTGAAATGTTTCAGATAAATGTTTGCTTTTTTGGTTTCTAACATCCTCAATTTGATTTGATTTAGGGTTTTTTTAAAAGCGTTCAGGCGCCATTACTTGAGGCAAGCTCGTCTTCCAGCCTGTGCCAAAGCTATTCATGCGCCTGTGAAGTAGATCATTGTAACAGATACCAATGGGCAATAAGTTCAAAGTTATTGCATAATTTTTTAGAATTTTATGATTGCCTTTCCTGCTTCCTTTTAGAATAATGGCTCCTCTGTGCAACCTGCAAGCCAGTCACTCTGTTTTTATGAGTTTCACTGTTTCAGCAAAATGTAATTTACCAAGGATGGCAGAAGTGGTAGATAAACACTCAGTAGAATCCAGATGATTTATAGCATGGCAAAAGCATTTTTGCCAGGGTTTGGTTGTAAGAAGAGATGGACAAGTTGCCTTGGACTGTGTTAAGGCTCATCCAAAGTTCACAGTCTCAAAACTCTCCAACAACAATTGCATTTCTACTTCCCCGCTGAGAGGTGATAATAGACCACTTTGGATTTTCTTCTTTTAGGCCATATAGGGACTGAACCAGCCTATGTACTGCTGCCAAACACTTTTTCCTAAACAAAATATTGCACAGGTGGCAGAATGTGTTAATGACCATCATGATTTTACAGCATCATAGGAATTTAATTCAAAAAACTTTAACAGTTAATGAACATTGTATTTTGAAGGAGACTGTTTTCACATGGAAGAGTCACAAGTCTGGTTGATCGATAGTTCATCAAGAATTGTTGACAGATTCTACTTTCATTTTATGATTGCAATAACAGATTAATGGTTTATTTGTGTCCAAAACATACGTCTCTCAATGGTAAGGCGTGTTTATTCACAAAAAAACTTTTTAGTTCATATTTGTTTTATCACTAACCAAATATACTAATCATGGTACTTTCCACTGAGAAATAACTACTCTACAGGGCAATGACACTTCAGGCTTTACTAGTTTGAAATCCAATAGGATTCAATGGGTGCCAGGGATTTCCCTGTGATGGAATGGCAGGATGTCAAAGGTCAAAGGGTGTAATAAACTCTCAATACAAAACTAATGGACTAACCAGAATAACCAATGGGTGTTATAAACTATAGAAACAAGGTTGAGATATTCTATGAACCAGGAATCTGATTAAGTATTTCACATCAACCAAACATACTGCAACAAAAAGTGGACTGCAGTCCTCTTGTAGGAAAATTATGTAGCCAAAAATAATAATTTTCCAAATAAATACTACACATAAAAATGTAGTGAGATCTTTCTTAAATCTGTCATTTGACAGTACACGAAAATTTAGTTTCCTGAAAAAAATCTGAGCTTGGCAAAAAAGGTTTGCTTTTGTTTAATAGTATGATTCATTTTTCAGCCTTTTAAGTAACACTTTTATATTTAATTTATTTTTTAATCATTCACATGATTGTGAAATCAATAAAAAAGTTATGGTTTAAAATAATGGAAAACTTAATTATATAACTTAATAATACTTCGAATAATACTAGAATTTTAAATAACAGTTACAAACAGCATTATACTAGCATCATTCCCATTTCTAATTTAAAATTTTACATTTCCATCTCAATTCACATTTTAAGTTTGTATAAGCATATATATATTTATACAGAGCATTGAAATAAGCATATAATTTATTATATGTTGCTGTATCAGCATGCATAGGCTGCAAAGTAAAGGTTTATTCCATGCTGAAAAGAGAAGAAAGAAAACACAAGGTTTCGGCTGTGGAGCCTTCTTCGGGTGTAAGCCGAAGTGTATGGACAGTGTTGTACGCAATACAAGCTGTGCATCCGCAAGGCATGTTTTACATCAGGTTCCAGGAGCTTTCTACATCACATTTTTCTAATAAAGCCAGAGCAGGCATGTGCATGTTAATTGGTCTCTGAGACCTAAATGCCCAAAACATACCAATTCACCACACACATGTTCAATGGAGCTTAAGTCTGGCAGGTAGGACATCCATAGCATGTTCTCATCACACAAGAAAGCCATGACAATGTGTCCTGCTGGAATGTTGTTATGTCAGGATATGCCTGCAGGAAAGGCAGCAACAGAACTCCTAAGGTTGGTACAAGTGGAGGTCAGTAGTGAATCGACACTCATACTTGGACCTCCCAAACAATTGGTGTGATGTACTCTACAACTAGTAAATTCCTTAAGACATCTGTGCCAATCACTGTCATCTACCAGGGTCATTAAGAAAAAAAAACCTTGATTCATTGTTGAATCACTCTTGAATAGAGTGAACTTATTGATTACTTTTTTATTCTCACCAGACTTGTTATACAACTTAAATCGCCTCATCAAATGAAAAAAAGGAAAAATAAACAGCAATTTATAAGCATTTTTTTAAAGTGATGGTCCTGAGGGCAAACGGGAGTCCAGTGTGCTTGAGAAGTTGCGGTTGTGAGCTTGAGAAGAGGTGGGGAAGTTGAGGTGCGACACAGTTGAACGCCAGCGGAGATCAGGGTAAGAGGATTGAGGATCCATGTCTGCATCAACCACAGCTGGCGAGGAATAATAATAATAATAATAATTGCTTACACTTATATAGCGCTCTTCTGGACACTCCACTCAAAGCGCTTTACAGGTAATGGGGACTCTCCTCCACCACCACCAATGTGTAGCATCCACCTGGATGATGCGACGGCAGCCATAGTGCGCCAGAACGCTCACCACACATCAGCTATCAGTGGGGAGGAGAGCAGAGTAATGAAGCCAGTTCATAGCTGGAATGACATTGAGAAGCCTGGGACCGGTGCAAACTGACACCGTGCACTGCATCTGTGACTGGGACAGCTCCTATGGGGAAAGTGAAAAAGAGGACTGGGAAAGGAGAGGGATGGAGCAACAAAGATAGGCTGAAGGTGTAGGTGTGTGGTGAATTGGCAACTGACAGGAATGGAGAGGAAGAGGGGGAGTGGAGTGACCAGGGATAGCAGAAAAGACTGATGTGGAGAGAGAGAGGGGGAATGGGAGTGAATGCAGCTGTGGTTGATCCAGAATTCCTGGCCAGGGTGACAACGTCAGGAGAATAGGAAGAACAGAAGAGACATTACGGCACGTGCAGGAAGCTGGTTATTTTCCATGGAGAGGTTGAGGTTGAAGAGCTGCCTTTTTGATAGGGTGAGAAAGAGACTCCTGTCATGACTTGGGAGAGGAATGCGGTGTTTAGATTTCCAAGTCCAAATGTAGTGGGAAGGCCAGCATGCAAGAGGAGATGATGAGGTGGGATCAAAGCGAGGAGCCTGGGAAAGGTGCAGGAGAGACAAAGGTAAGGAGTAACAATGTAGGGTATGAAAGACATCTGTCTCAATCTCAAAACTATTTATGTGTAAGTTTGACATTACAGTTTGACATCCTCTCTAGCTGCTGTTTCCAGCAACATTAATAGTTTTGTGCCAACACAATTGGAAATGAACAATTTTACCTATTAAAAGCCCAGTCAGAAGAAATAAATGTGAAACATTATAAAAGTTGTGATCCCTACAGTCTGTCAGTTGCTCATTGTGTCTCTAAGATATTGGAATCTTTTACTGTGCCACATACTGTCCCACATTAGCCATGACGCACACTTGCCCAGAAGACAGATGAGACGATGAGCTGCAGATGAATGCAGGGTGGGTAGGGATTGCCAAATGCCTAACCAAATTAACAATCCTTGAGTACTGTTAATCACATGTTCCGAATCTCGTTGGATCAGTAGCAGTGCAAGATAACAATGGAGCAGAAGCATGACGAGGAGATGTGCTTGGATTTGACATTAAACATTTCTTGCACCTGTGGCATTCCAACCATTGGTCCTGTTTAATGTGCTGTGGATGGAGGAACCACATTTGACCCTGCATGAGACCATAAAACACATAACAATTGCATCTGGGCCCAGAAATGTCTGGGAGTGATTTGGTCACGTCATTGCAATCCACATGCCAGTGGTTCACAACCCTGGTCCCGAGGGACCACTCTGTCAGCTGGGTTTTGTTCCAACTGAGCTGTAAATCACCAGCTAATTATTTTTTTTGTTCCTTTATTTTACCAAGCAAGCCAAGTAAGAACACATTTTCATTTTCACTGATGAGCTGGAGGTCTATTTATATGGAAGGATATTTTTTGAGTGAAGTATTTTCCTCAAGAGTAAAAGTGTGTCCCACTCCAGGATTTGAACACAGACGCCCCAGTCCAGAGCACTGAGCTCTACTCAAAACTGCTGCCTTGCACCATGATGCAGACTAATGCCTTTTATTGATCCGCTTATTTCTTTAGATTTTTGGTTTGGTTTCTGCACTCAGGTTTGTGTTTTAAAATTACCCTATCTGTTGGGTAGGGTAATTGTTTCCAATAGCTTCACCCTACACAATTTGAAAGTGGGCTCTTTTTAAAGACTAAAAAGCCTAAACAACCATTGCCTAAACAGCCATTAATAAGTGATCAATTTAAAATGAACAGACACAGAGGGAAATGACAATGTAACAAATATTCTCACTCTTTGTTGGGAAAACTTTTTTTGTCTTCTGCAGAATACAATGACAAAAAAGTAAATAATTAGTATGAAAGAATAATGGAAAAATGGCAAAATTCAATAATGATTCAATAAGTATTCACACCCTTTGTTATGGTAAACCTACATTAATTTAGGAGTACAAAATGAGCTTAATGAACTAAATATATAGTTGAGTAGTCTTGGCCTGTGTGCAATTATAGATGGGATTTTGCAATAAATAGACCTATCTCATATCACACTTTACAAAGGGGTCTTGTAATGAACTTAAAAAACAAATCTCATATCCTGTATTGGGATCTGCAGTGAGCCACCTAAGTGATACAGCAAACATGTGGCGAAAAGGTTTTGTGGTCAGACAAGACAAAACTGGAACTTTTTGCTCTAAATGCAAAGCATTACTTCTGACTCAAAACCCATATAGTGCTCATCACTCAGTCAGCACCATCCCTCTGTTAAGTAAGATGGTGGCAGCATTATGTTATAGTTCTGCTTCTCATCAGCAGAGACTGGGAAGCGTATCAAGACTGATGCAAACATAGATGGAACAAAGTACTGGCAAATCTTGGAGTAGACAAATCTACTTAAAAGACATAAAACTGGGACAAAAAATTTTCATCAGAGTAATGATAAAAGAACACGACCAAAGCTACCCTGGAGTGGCTTAAGAAAAAGAGTGAATGTCCTTGAGTGACCCAGGCTGAGAATTGAATTGAATCCGGAATTGATCCATAAGTGTTCCCCCAAACAGCTTGAGAGAACTTAAGCAAATTCGCTCAGGAGAACAGACAAATTGCACCAAACCTCTGTGCAATGTTGGTAGACACATACCCCCAGAAAACATGTGGCTATAATTGTTGTCAAAGGTACTGTACATCCAGCAAATAGTGAGTTCAGGGTTTTGAATACTCATGCAATCAACATACAGTATTTCAGTTTTTCTCTTTAATTGTTCCTAAAATTTACAGTAATATATCTTACCTACATAAATCTTCAGTGTTTTAATTCATCATTAAGTTTAAAAATGTACAGTATATGCAAAAATATTGTCATTTTACAACATAGGACACCATAGGAAGGGTATAAATACTTTTCTTACGAACTGTAAAAATCAATGGAGTAATGAAACTCAGGTGGTGGTTAGGTCCATACTAATTACAAATTCCATTTAAGTTTCTAATAATCCCAAGCAAATTGTATAAATGCCGCAGATTGAAAAAATGAAATAATTTACCCAGCAATCAAGACCTTGCTTGGGGGCAAATACCAGAAGACACTGTGGGCCTCCAGGAACAAAATTGGGAACCCATGTGCTAGACTGATTCATGAGGTAACATTTCAGATAGGTCCTTGCTTCTTTAGAGAACCTGATTCATGTGGTTTGCAGATATGCATACCTCTCCCAGACCACAGAGAATGCCACAGTTTTTCAACTCGGCAGTCTGAAAGATCACTTGACCGTACCACCAGCAGATGTCGAGTTAGGAGAATGCATGAGGGATGAGATGCATCTCTGCTGAAGACTTCCTTCAATAGCTGCCCTTTCCAAGAACGTGCTCACGTTTGTTTAAATATTGTGTTATACGGTATGTGTGTTCTATTGAGCTAATTTCGCGAGCGGACAATTGACTTGTACGATTACAAGTTGTATGTTCCCACTGGTGAAAGCAAAGAGGTTAACCTTTTTAAAAACAAAATAAATTTTGTTGAAGCCTTGCAAAAGCTTGATGATTTTGTTGTAAGCAAAATCCTAAATAGCCTTTTTACCATCAACAAAGTAGCAATATTTTGAAGGGGCCAAATTTATCAAAAAGATTCTCCTGCCCTCTAAACACAGTGGAGCCTGTGTGATGGTCTAGGTTTGATTTAATTCCCCAGGCACTGGGAACCTGTCTATTCTAGAAGGATGAATGAGTGCTGCAAATATAAGGATATCAGTATATTCCATGCAGAGACCAGTACTATGAAGCTTAAAGTACAGATTTCTTTGTTTTCCAGCACAATTACAAAACTAATCATTCTGCAAAGTCTTCATTTGCATTTCTGAAGAAAAATGAAAACTTAAATGATCTATTGGGCTTCTCAGTCCCCTGACCTGAATCCCATTTTGCAATGAGGAAACCAGTCTATTCCAGTGCTGTTTGTGTTGATCTGTGGTTCAGAGAATCTTCAAAGGCATTGGCAAAGTCCGCCTAAAAGATGTGAGACTCAGCAAGTCTGAAACATGAGTCGGAGGACACAAGTTGTAATCTTTGCAGAAGAGCATGTACAATAGGAGAAATGCTTTTACAAGTTATTTGAGTGCCTGGAACAAGCTCCCGGGCCATGTTGGTAAAGCTGATAGGCTGTCTTCTTTCAAGAAGAAAAGGCTAGATATGATCTACAATGCATCTTTCTACTCGCAAACAAACTATAGAAATGGGCCACATCACCTCCTCTCATTTGTAACCCTTCATAAGTTCTTATTTGGAAAAACATGTTTTAATCATTCCACATCAGAATGTCTACCCTTTGCAAAACCAAAACATGAAAACAACATTTATATTCGAATATACTGTATACATGAATCACTGTGAGATAATATCAGCAGCATAGATATATTCTTATTTCTTAATGGACTTTTAAGAAGAAATTTTTGTAACATCTTTGTATGTATTGTAAAATCACCCACTGAAGAACAGTCCAACCCATGTTCTTTAAAATTAATCCCATCTATGTTTCATGACTCACACAGAGCTAATAAACTATTTTAATATCTGGAAAGATATTGAATTGAAGAATTAAAAAATCAAAACTGAAAAAATAGGTTACACTGGAAAATCTAACTTGTTCCTATTCAGTCTTTTATAAAGCTAATACCTCCCTTTGATTCCAACTGGACTGCTATGTTATGGCAATATGTCTTTGACCTTTTTTTAAATCATGGTACATTTCAAGTCATGATGTGCCAAAATCAATCCTGTAATCCTTTCTGCCTTTTTATATTTAACACAATGTGGCAGCTCACATTATTCACTAAAAACAGCTAATGATTTTTTTTCTGACACAGACCTTAAGGTTAGCTTTGTACTCTATCATACATCAGAGAAGAGTCACTAAAATGAAATATTTTTTGCCTGTATCACAAATCATACAAAAAAGAAAATGCATTCATGGCTCAAGAGCAAAAATATAAATTTGAATAAACAGAAGCTTTACTTCTTTACCAAAAAACTGTCAGAAGATTTATTTATGTAGCCATAGTTTGGTTTTCAAAGAAATAGTGATTTTAAAAAGAGACTGTATATATAGCTGTCTAAAATAGATCACTGATCTATAAAAAACTTACATTGTATTATAAGTATGAAAATGTGTGTGCTTGCTACATCTAAACTTCATTTTAACTTTACCCTATTTACATTTGTTTAACTATTTATCTCTTTTTTCTCCTGTACTATCAATAACACAGGTATATGTGTTATACAGAAGTGAAGTAACATCATATTTAAGTACATTTTTCCAAGATTTTAGGATACCACTTTTTTGTTCAAGATATGGTTTGAGTGGTTGAATGCTAAGCTTGGTTAAATGCTAAATTCAGACCAAGACCTACAAAGACAAGTTTGAAATGTCAGGTGGTCTGTGAAATTTTCAAATAAAGTGTTGTAATTAGACTTGCTACAAAAATGTGAGGGAGAAAGAATTTGATATACATACTTATTATTCTTCTTTGTGATGAACACCAATCATTCTTTTTTTCACAGGAAAAATAACCTAATGTATATTCTACAACCAGCTGCTTCATTGTTCCCTCTTCAGTCCAATAAATCAAACGAGATATATTAAATGTTTTGACCTGAAATAAGTGTTATTATGCTGTAATGGTCACAGTTTTATTACAGTAATGATGCTTGCAGTGGCGCTCAGGCTATCAGTGACAGTGTCCTTTCATTGAAGCCAGAGGAAGCAAGTAATGCCAATCCGCTTTGAGACATTTTCCTGAACAGAGGCATTCTGGGATGGTAGGTAGTATAGTCAAAGACATTGAACCGTCACACTCCAAAAAACACTTTGTGTTCCTTTGAGCCTCCCATCCATTGAAATTAACATAATGAGTTACAGATATACAAATATTTGTTAGTACTGTAAATGCTGTGTTTGTTTGTAGTTAGGGTATTCTATTTGCAGGTCCAAAAGGGAGGTTACTGCGACTTTAAAGGTATTTCTAGATATTGCTTTCTTTAAGCACATATTAAATTCTTATATAAACGTTAACAAATTTGTTAGGTTTTGATTGCAAGATATGATGCCCTGTGTTTCCACATACTGTACTTTACATCTGCAGACTTTCAGTATCTACCATTTATAATGGGAAGGCCACCTTCAGATATGCTGAATCATAGACTTTTTCTGGCAGTTAAAATGCCAGTTTTTCTAACGTGACTGTCGACATGATTCAAATAATTGCTAGTTTATCTAATAACACATTTGGTTGTTGTTGTTGTTGTTGTTGTTGAAGTATTGAATAAACAATATTTCATGAGAAATAACAAAGACCAAGAATACAATATGTCGAGCAATGGTTATTGAGCGTTTAGGTATAGGGAAGACCTGGTTGAGGACCAAAACAATGTCCATAAAATATGGAGACTAAGACCTCCTTGCTGAGAGAAGTGGTAACCGAGAGGTAGCAGAAAAAGTCAAGATGGAGTGGAGGAGGGATGTTGAAGTGAAATGTGAGGAACAGAGGCTTACTTATGGTATTTATAACATTTCAGGAAATTATGTCAGGGATGATTACAAGGTAGGGCAGCTGAGATGAAAGAGGACTGGCCAGTGAGGACAGCAGAGTTAGAGTTAGAGTGGTTAGAGTTCTGGACTCATAACTGAAAGGTTGTAGCTTCAAGTCCCAGGTGAGATCTTGCTATTGTATCCTTCAACACGGCACAGTAGTTCACCTTAATTGCTCCTGCAAAATACCCAGCTGTATAAATAGGCACAAATGTAAGTTGCTTGGGGCCAAAGTATTATTCTCCTTATGATAGCATAATTCAACCCATATTTTGATTTAATGTTGACTTGCAGCCTTTGCATCCTTTGAGAAAAGTACTATGAAGTGTACTGGACAATACAATACAATAAAAGAGTCATCATGAAACCTGCATGTCTCTCTTTAAGTCAACAGAAAATAATACAGTTACTATGTTTTTTTTAATGTATTACCTCAGTTTCTCAAACAACAAGAGAAATCTTATTGGGATGTGTACTGCAGTGGTTACATTTGTATTTCACTGTGTATACTGTACACAGTGTATACTGTATGATGACATAAAAGTTTCTGATGATCCAAATTAAAAAGAAGGTAATTGTCAGCTAAGTAATTGTCCGCTACCATTGAAATAATGAAGACAACATTAATAATTAACCTGTTTTTTTACTATTTACTTAACTGAAATCTACAAGTACTACAGATATGGTGATGGAAAAATTTTTGTCCTTTCAGAAGCACCCCTATAGTTTACCTGTAATTGACATAGGCTGGTTTATATAGGTTATCTTGAAGTTGGTCACTAACTTTTTTTTTTGTTGGTGTTGTTGGTTTGTTTTTAAGTACGACCCACTCTCAGTGTTATCAGTATTTACTGTATCAATAGATTCATCCCACAGTGATATACAGAACATTTATTGGAGAGAAATTTCATAAACAAGCTTAAAAACTTTTTTTTCCCTCCAAACCCTACACTACGCTTTATTTGAGAAGATAACATTTGTAGAACAATATTTTGTCTGCCTGATAATTGTTTGTTTGCCTTGTGGCAAGTCCTGTATGGCAACAACACAGTTTGTCATTTAATGTGGTTTTTGGCCAAGAAGGTATTGTCCATATAAATAACACGTGAAGAGGCCCCTGGAGGTGTTTAAAGTGGTTCTACTTTCTGAAATGTATCCCCATGCTTTCCATCTTATTGCCAATTCTGAAGAAAAAAATTAACTAAGAACCTTTATGTGCTATATTTCTTGTGGCTTGAGGTTGAGCCTAGAAACCGTCGTCTTGGGAGACCGTTTTCTCTTTTGCACTTGAGGATTCCTGGGAAACCAGGTCTGAGTGACTGGGCAGCCACTTGGCCACCTCAAACCACTGTCGCTGTGGAAAAAGACAGTTCTTACCACAGAACAGTAAACCTGGCAGGCAAGAAAACCAGACAGTGGTCAATTTGTGCCCTATACTATCTCTGCTGGATCACACAGGACAGTTCTAACTGTGATGCACTATATTGCCTCACTGTCCTTCAAGAAAACATTTGAAGCCCCGTAAATTAAGCATTGGTAAAGCCCTGTTCAATGTTTTATTTTATTGGAAACAGGCTGCTGGTGGATGCCTACCCACCAGTCTAAAATGCAAACCTGCTTTCTCTGTTCATGTTTGTTCACACTTTAAACGTCTAGCACATTAAGCTTACTCATTCTTTTTTTTCAATTTACAAAAACAGAGAAACTTATACACTGAAACAGTAAAGTAAAGAGAGAAACAGTTTATAATCAAGAATAATTTTAGTAGTTTGGTTAAATTCTAATTAATGCAACAAGGCTACAAATATAAAATGATAGCGTACTTAACATTTTATTATACATAAAATAGGTGCATAAAACACTGAACCATTTGCAATTTAAATTGTT